>NC_048601.1:58857791-59157791 GCF_003668045.3 Cricetulus griseus | reverse complement strand
CCCTAACCCTAACACTAACACTAACCCTCACCTGACACTAACCCTAGCCCTAAACCTAACCCTAACTCTAACCTTAACCACAACCCTTACCCTAACCCTAAAGGTAAACCTAACCATAGGCTAACCGTAAACCTAAACCTAACCCTAAACCTAACACTAACCCTAACCCTAAACCTGACACTGACTCTAAATCTAAACCTAACCCTAACCCTAACCAAACCCTAACCATGAATCTAACCCTTAACCAAAACATACCTGATACTGACCCTAAAACGAAACCTAACCCTAACCATAACCCTAATTTTAATAATTAAGCTAACCCTAAACCTAACCCTAACCCTAACCCTAACCCTAAAACTAACCTAACCCTAACCATAACACTAACCGTAACCCTAACCCTAACCCTCACACTAACCCTAACGCTAAGCCTTAACCTAACCATGAAACTAACCCTAAGCCTAACCCTAACTTTAACCCTAAGCCTAACCATGAACCTAACACTAACCCTAATATTAACCCTAAACCAAACCCTAACCCTAACCCTAACCCTAACCCTAACCCTTAACACTAACCCTAACACTAACCCTAACACAAACACTTAACCTAACCATTAAACCAAGCGTGACCATTACCCTAAACCTAACCCTAACCATAAGACTAAACCTAACCCTAACCCTAACCCTAAACCTAAACCTAACCCTGACCAAACCCTAATCCTAACCCTAACCCTAACCCTAACCCTAACCCTGAACCTAACACTAACCCTAAACATAAGTCTAACCCTGAACCAAAACTTAACCCTAACCCTAACCAGATCCCTAATCCTTACCCTAACCCCAACCCTAAGCCTAACCCTAACCCTAAACCTAACCATAATCCTAACACTAACACTGAACCAAACACTAACCCTAACCCTAACCCTATCCCCAAACCTAACCCTAACCTAACCCTAACCCTAACCCTAAATCTAACCCTTAACCTAAACATGAACCTAACCCTAACCCTAATACTAACCCTAACGCTAATCCTAACCCAAACCCTAAACCTATATATGACCCTAACCCTAACCCTAACCTAACCATAACTCTAAGCCTAACACTAACCCTAACCAGAACCAAACCCTAAACATAATATTAACCATAAACCAAACCCTAACGCTAATCCTAAACCTAACCTTACCCTAATCCTAACCCTAAGCCTAACCCTAACCCTAATCCTGAACCTAACACTAACCCTAAACATAAGCCTAACCCTGAACCAAACCCTAACCCTAGCACTAACCTAACCCTAACACTAACCCTAATGCAAACAATTAACCTAACCATTAAACCAAGCCTAACCCTTACCCTAAACCTAACCCTAACCATAACACTAAAACTAACCCTAACCCTAAACCCCTAACCCTGACCTAACCCTAACCTAACCCTAACCCTAACACTAACCCTGAACCTAACACTAACCCTAAACATAAGCCTAAACCTGAACCAAACCCTAACCCTAACCCTAACCAGAACCCCAACCCTTACCCTAACCCCAACCCTAAGCCTAACCCTAACCCAAACCCTAAACCTAAACCTAACCCTAAACCTGACCTAACCCTAATCCTAACCCTAACCCTAACCCTAACACTAACCCTGAACCTAACACTAACCCTAAACATAAGCCTAAACCTGAACCAAACCCTAACCCTAACCCTAACCAGAACCCCAACCCTTACCCTAACCCCAACCCTAAGCCTAACCCTAACCCTAAACCTAACCCTAACCCTAACACTAACACTGAACCAAACATAACCCTAACCCTAACCCTAAACCTAAACCTGAACTTGAACGTAACCCAAAACGTAACCCTAATCCTAACCCTAACCAAACCCTAACCATGAATCTAACCCTAACCCCAAACCTAAAACTAACCCTAATCTTTAACCTAACCCTAAACCTAAACCTAAACCTAACCCTAACCCTAACCATAACCCTAACCCTAAACCTGACACTGAACCTAAACCTAACCCTAACCCTAACCCTAAACCTGACACTGACCCTAAACCTAATCCTAACCATAACCCTAACCTTAACTTTAATAATTAAGGTAACCCTAACGCTAATCCTAACCCTAACCCTAATCCTAACCCTAACACTAACCCTAATCCTAACCCTAAACCCTAAACCTAACCCTAACATTAAACCTAACCCTAACCCGAAACCTGATCCTGACCCAGACCCTAATACTAACCCTATCCCTAACCCTAACCTAACCCTAACCTAACCCTAACCAAGATCCTAACCCTAACCCTAACGCTAAACCTTAACCTAACACTAACCCTAACCTTAACACTCACCCTAACCCTAACCCTACCCTAACCCTAACCCTAACCCTAACCCTAACCCTGAACCTAACCCTAACCCTATCCTTATCCTTAACACTAACCCTAACCTTAACCCTGACCTAACCCTAAACCTAACACTAACACTAACCCTGAACCTAACACTAACCCTAACCATAAGCTTAACCCTGAACCAAACCCTAACCATAACCCTAACACTAACCCTAACAATAACCCTAACCAAAACCCTAAGCCTAACCCTAACCCTAAACTAAATCTAACCCTAACCATACCGCTAACCACAATCCTATCCCTAACCTAACTCTTACCCTAAACTTTAACCTAAATATGAACCTAATTCTAATGCTAACCCTAACCCTAACCACAACTCTAACACTAACCCTAACCCTAACTGTAACCCTAACCATAAGGCTAACCGTAAACCTAACCTAACCTAACCCTAACCCTTAATCTAACACTGACCCTAACCTAACCCTAACCCTAGCCCTAACCCTAAACGTAACCCTAAGCCTAACCCTAAACCTAAAACTAACCCTAACCCTAAACCTGACACTAACTCTAAATCTAAACCTAACCCTAACCCTAACCCTAACCATGAACCTAACACTAACCCTAATATTAACCCTAAACCAAACCCTAACCCTAACACTAACACTAACCCTCACCTGACACTAACCCTAGCCCTAAACCTAACCCTAACTCTAACCTTAACCACAACCCTTACCCTAACCCTAAAGGTAAACCTAACCATAGGCTAACCGTAAACCTAAACCTAACCCTAAACCTAACACTAACCCTAACCCTAAACCTGACACTGACTCTAAATCTAAACCTAACCCTAACCCTAACCAAACCCTAACCATGAATCTAACCCTTAACCAAAACATACCTGATACTGACCCTAAAACGAAACCTAACCCTAACCATAACCCTAATTTTAATAATTAAGCTAACCCTAAACCTAACCCTAACCCTAACCCTAACCCTAAAACTAACCTAACCCTAACCATAACACTAACCGTAACCCTAACCCTAACCCTCACACTAACCCTAACGCTAAGCCTTAACCTAACCATGAAACTAACCCTAAGCCTAACCCTAACTTTAACCCTAAGCCTAACCATGAACCTAACACTAACCCTAATATTAACCCTAAACCAAACCCTAACCCTAACCCTAACCCTAACCCTAACCCTTAACACTAACCCTAACACTAACCCTAACACAAACACTTAACCTAACCATTAAACCAAGCGTGACCATTACCCTAAACCTAACCCTAACCATAAGACTAAACCTAACCCTAACCCTAACCCTAAACCTAAACCTAACCCTGACCAAACCCTAATCCTAACCCTAACCCTAACCCTAACCCTAACCCTGAACCTAACACTAACCCTAAACATAAGTCTAACCCTGAACCAAAACTTAACCCTAACCCTAACCAGATCCCTAATCCTTACCCTAACCCCAACCCTAAGCCTAACCCTAACCCTAAACCTAACCATAATCCTAACACTAACACTGAACCAAACACTAACCCTAACCCTAACCCTATCCCCAAACCTAACCCTAACCTAACCCTAACCCTAACCCTAAATCTAACCCTTAACCTAAACATGAACCTAACCCTAACCCTAATACTAACCCTAACGCTAATCCTAACCCAAACCCTAAACCTATATATGACCCTAACCCTAACCCTAACCTAACCATAACTCTAAGCCTAACACTAACCCTAACCAGAACCAAACCCTAAACATAATATTAACCATAAACCAAACCCTAACGCTAATCCTAAACCTAACCTTACCCTAATCCTAACCCTAAGCCTAACCCTAACCCTAATCCTGAACCTAACACTAACCCTAAACATAAGCCTAACCCTGAACCAAACCCTAACCCTAGCACTAACCTAACCCTAACACTAACCCTAATGCAAACAATTAACCTAACCATTAAACCAAGCCTAACCCTTACCCTAAACCTAACCCTAACCATAACACTAAAACTAACCCTAACCCTAAACCTAAACCTAACCCTAACCCTGACCTAACCCTAATCCTAACACTAACCCTAACCCTAACACTAACCCTGAACCTAACACTAACCCTAAACATAAGCCTAAACCTGAACCAAACCCTAACCCTAACCCTAACCAGAACCCCAACCCTTACCCTAACCCCAACCCTAAGCCTAACCCTAACCCAAACCCTAAACCTAAACCTAACCCTAAACCTGACCTAACCCTAATCCTAACCCTAACCCTAACCCTAACACTAACCCTGAACCTAACACTAACCCTAAACATAAGCCTAAACCTGAACCAAACCCTAACCCTAACCCTAACCAGAACCCCAACCCTTACCCTAACCCCAACCCTAAGCCTAACCCTAACCCTAAACCTAACCCTAACCCTAACACTAACACTGAACCAAACATAACCCTAACCCTAACCCTAAACCTAAACCTGAACTTGAACGTAACCCAAAACGTAACCCTAATCCTAACCCTAACCAAACCCTAACCATGAATCTAACCCTAACCCCAAACCTAAAACTAACCCTAATCTTTAACCTAACCCTAAACCTAAACCTAAACCTAACCCTAACCCTAACCATAACCCTAACCCTAAACCTGACACTGAACCTAAACCTAACCCTAACCCTAACCCTAAACCTGACACTGACCCTAAACCTAATCCTAACCATAACCCTAACCTTAACTTTAATAATTAAGGTAACCCTAACGCTAATCCTAACCCTAACCCTAATCCTAACCCTAACACTAACCCTAATCCTAACCCTAAACCCTAAACCTAACCCTAACATTAAACCTAACCCTAACCCGAAACCTGATCCTGACCCAGACCCTAATACTAACCCTATCCCTAACCCTAACCTAACCCTAACCTAACCCTAACCAAGATCCTAACCCTAACCCTAACGCTAAACCTTAACCTAACACTAACCCTAACCTTAACACTCACCCTAACCCTAACCCTACCCTAACCCTAACCCTAACCCTAACCCTAACCCTGAACCTAACCCTAACCCTATCCTTATCCTTAACACTAACCCTAACCTTAACCCTGACCTAACCCTAAACCTAACACTAACACTAACCCTGAACCTAACACTAACCCTAACCATAAGCTTAACCCTGAACCAAACCCTAACCATAACCCTAACACTAACCCTAACAATAACCCTAACCAAAACCCTAAGCCTAACCCTAACCCTAAACTAAATCTAACCCTAACCATACCGCTAACCACAATCCTATCCCTAACCTAACTCTTACCCTAAACTTTAACCTAAATATGAACCTAATTCTAATGCTAACCCTAACCCTAACCACAACTCTAACACTAACCCTAACCCTAACTGTAACCCTAACCATAAGGCTAACCGTAAACCTAACCTAACCTAACCCTAACCCTTAATCTAACACTGACCCTAACCTAACCCTAACCCTAGCCCTAACCCTAAACGTAACCCTAAGCCTAACCCTAAACCTAAAACTAACCCTAACCCTAAACCTGACACTAACTCTAAATCTAAACCTAACCCTAACCCTAACCCTAACCATGAACCTAACACTAACCCTAATATTAACCCTAAACCAAACCCTAACCCTAACACTAACACTAACCCTCACCTGACACTAACCCTAGCCCTAAACCTAACCCTAACTCTAACCTTAACCACAACCCTTACCCTAACCCTAAAGGTAAACCTAACCATAGGCTAACCGTAAACCTAAACCTAACCCTAAACCTAACACTAACCCTAACCCTAAACCTGACACTGACTCTAAATCTAAACCTAACCCTAACCCTAACCAAACCCTAACCATGAATCTAACCCTTAACCAAAACATACCTGATACTGACCCTAAAACGAAACCTAACCCTAACCATAACCCTAATTTTAATAATTAAGCTAACCCTAAACCTAACCCTAACCCTAACCATAACCCTAAAACTAACCTAACCCTAACCATAACACTAACCGTAACCCTAACCCTAACCCTCACACTAACCCTAACGCTAAGCCTTAACCTAACCATGAAACTAACCCTAAGCCTAACCCTAACTTTAACCCTAAGCCTAACCATGAACCTAACACTAACCCTAATATTAACCCTAAACCAAACCCTAACCCTAACCCTAACCCTAACCCTAACCCTTAACACTAACCCTAACACTAACCCTAACACAAACACTTAACCTAACCATTAAACCAAGCGTGACCATTACCCTAAACCTAACCCTAACCATAAGACTAAACCTAACCCTAACCCTAACCCTAAACCTAAACCTAACCCTGACCAAACCCTAATCCTAACCCTAACCCTAACCCTAACCCTAACCCTGAACCTAACACTAACCCTAAACATAAGTCTAACCCTGAACCAAAACTTAACCCTAACCCTAACCAGATCCCTAATCCTTACCCTAACCCCAACCCTAAGCCTAACCCTAACCCTAAACCTAACCATAATCCTAACACTAACACTGAACCAAACACTAACCCTAACCCTAACCCTAACCCCAACCCTAACCCTAACCTAACCCTAACCCTAACCCTAACCCTAAATCTAACCCTTAACCTAAACATGAACCTAACCCTAACCCTAATACTAACCCTAACGCTAATCCTAACCCAAACCCTAAACCTATATATGACCCTAACCCTAACCCTAACCTAACCATAACTCAAAGCCTAACACTAACCCTAACCAGAACCAAACACTAAACATAATATTAACCATAAACCAAACCCTAACCCTAATCCTAAACCTAACCTTACCCTAATCCTAACCCTAAGCCTAACCCTAACCCTAATCCTGAACCTAACACTAACCCTAAACATAAGCCTAACCCTGAACCAAACCCTAACCCTAACACTAACCTAACCCTAACACTAACCCTAATGCAAACAATTAACCTAACCATTAAACCAAGCCTAAGCCTTACCCTAAACCTAACCCTAACCATAACACTAAAACTAACCCTAACCCTAAACCTAAACCTAACCCTAACCCTGACCTAACCCTAATCCTAACCCTAACCCTAACCCTAACACTAACCCTGAACCTAACACTAACCCTAAACATAAGCCTAAACCTGAACCAAACCCTAACCCTAACCCTAACCCTAACCAGAACCCCAACCCTTACCCTAACCCCAACCCTAAGCCTAACCCTAACCCTAACCCTAAACCTAAACCTAAACCTAACCCTAACCCTGACCTAACCCTAATCCTAACCCTAACCCTAACCCTAACACTAACCCTGAACCTAACACTAACCCTAAACATAAGCCTAAACCTGAACCAAACCCTAACCCTAACCCTAACCAGAACCCCAACCCTTACCCTAACCCCAACCCTAAGCCTAACCCTAACCCTAAACCTAACCCTAACCCTAACACTAACACTGAACCAAACATAACCCTAACCCTAACCCTAAACCTAAACCTGAACTTGAACGTAACCCAAAACGTAACCCTAATCCTAACCCTAACCAAACCCTAACCATGAATCTAACCCTAACCCCAAACCTAAAACTAACCCTAATCTTTAACCTAACCCTAAACCTAAACCTAAACCTAACCCTAACCCTAACCATAACCCTAACCCTAAACCTGACACTGAACCTAAACCTAACCCTAACCCTAACCCTAAACCTGACACTGACCCTAAACCTAATCCTAACCATAACCCTAACCTTAACTTTAATAATTAAGGTAACCCTAACGCTAATCCTAACCCTAACCCTAATCCTAACCCTAAACCCTAAACCTAACCCTAACATTAAACCTAACCCTAACCCGAAACCTGATCCTGACCCAGACCCTAATACTAACCCTATCCCTAACCCTAACCTAACCCTAACCTAACCCTAACCAAGATCCTAACCCTAACCCTAACGCTAAACCTTAACCTAACACTAACCCTAACCTTAACACTCACCCTAACCCTAACCCTACCCTAACCCTAACCCTAACCCTAACCCTAACCCTAACCCTGAACCTAACCCTAACCCTATCCTTATCCTTAACACTAACCCTAACCTTAACCCTGACCTAACCCTAAACCTAACACTAACACTAACCCTGAACCTAACACTAACCCTAACCATAAGCTTAACCCTGAACCAAACCCTAACCATAACCCTAACACTAACCCTAACAATAACCCTAACCAAAACCCTAAGCCTAACCCTAACCCTAAACTAAATCTAACCCTAACCATACCGCTAACCACAATCCTATCCCTAACCTAACTCTTACCCTAAACTTTAACCTAAATATGAACCTAATTCTAATGCTAACCCTAACCCTAACCACAACTCTAACACTAACCCTAACCCTAACTGTAACCCTAACCATAAGGCTAACCGTAAACCTAACCTAACCTAACCCTAACCCTTAATCTAACACTGACCCTAACCTAACCCTAACCCTAGCCCTAACCCTAAACGTAACCCTAAGCCTAACCCTAAACCTAAAACTAACCCTAACCCTAAACCTGACACTAACTCTAAATCTAAACCTAACCCTAACCCTAACCCTAACCATGAACCTAACACTAACCCTAATATTAACCCTAAACCAAACCCTAACCCTAACACTAACACTAACCCTCACCTGACACTAACCCTAGCCCTAAACCTAACCCTAACTCTAACCTTAACCACAACCCTTACCCTAACCCTAAAGGTAAACCTAACCATAGGCTAACCGTAAACCTAAACCTAACCCTAAACCTAACACTAACCCTAACCCTAAACCTGACACTGACTCTAAATCTAAACCTAACCCTAACCCTAACCAAACCCTAACCATGAATCTAACCCTTAACCAAAACATACCTGATACTGACCCTAAAACGAAACCTAACCCTAACCATAACCCTAATTTTAATAATTAAGCTAACCCTAAACCTAACCCTAACCCTAACCCTAACCCTAAAACTAACCTAACCCTAACCATAACACTAACCGTAACCCTAACCCTAACCCTCACACTAACCCTAATGCTAAGCCTTAACCTAACCATGAAACTAACCCTAAGCCTAACCCTAACTTTAACCCTAAGCCTAACCATGAACCTAACACTAACCCTAATATTAACCCTAAACCAAACCCTAACCCTAACCCTAACCCTAACCCTTAACACTAACCCTAACACTAACCCTAACACAAACACTTAACCTAACCATTAAACCAAGCGTGACCATTACCCTAAACCTAACCCTAACCCTAACCCTAAACCTAAACCTAACCCTGACCAAACCCTAATCCTAACCCTAACCCTAACACTAACCCTAACCCTAACCCTGAACCTAACACTAACCCTAAACATAAGTCTAACCCTGAACCAAAACTTAACCCTAACCCTAACCAGATCCCTAATCCTTACCCTAACCCCAACCCTAAGCCTAACCCTAACCCTAAACCTAACCATAATCCTAACACTAACACTGAACCAAACACTAACCCTAACCCTAACCCTAACCCCAACCCTAACCCTAACCTAACCCTAACCCTAACCCTAACCCTAAATCTAACCCTTAACCTAAACATGAACCTAACCCTAACCCTAATACTAACCCTAACGCTAATCCTAACCCAAACCCTAAACCTATATATGACCCTAACCCTAACCCTAACCTAACCATAACTCTAAGCCTAACACTAACCCTAACCAGAACCAAACCCTAAACATAATATTAACCATAAACCAAACCCTAACCCTAATCCTAAACCTAACCTTACCCTAATCCTAACCCTAAGCCTAACCCTAACCCTAATCCTGAACCTAACACTAACCCTAAACATAAGCCTAACCCTGAACCAAACCCTAACCCTAACACTAACCTAACCCTAACACTAACCCTAATGCAAACAATTAACCTAACCATTAAACCAAGCCTAACCCTTACCCTAAACCTAACCCTAACCATAACACTAAAACTAACCCTAACCCTAAACCTAAACCTAACCCTAACCCTGACCTAACCCTAATCCTAACCCTAACCCTAACCCTAACACTAACCCTGAACCTAACACTAACCCTAAACATAAGCCTAAACCTGAACCACCCTAACCCTAACCCTAACCCTAACCAGAACCCCAACCCTTACCCTAACCCCAACCCTAAGCCTAACCCTAACCCTAACCCTAAACCTAAACCTAACCCTAACCCTGACCTAACCCTAATCCTAACCCTAACCCTAACCCTAACACTAACCCTGAACCTAACACTAACCCTAAACATAAGCCTAAACCTGAACCAAACCCTAACCCTAACCCTAACCAGAGCCCCAACCCTTACCCTAACCCCAACCCTAAGCCTAACCCTAACCCTAAACCTAACCCTAACCCTAACACTAACACTGAACCAAACATAACCCTAACCCTAACCCTAAACCTAAACCTGAACTTGAACGTAACCCAAAACGTAACCCTAATCCTAACCCTAACCAAACCCTAACCATGAATCTAACCCTAACCCCAAACCTAAAACTAACCCTAATCTTTAACCTAATCCTAAACCTAAACCTAAACCTAACCCTAACCCTAACCATAACCCTAACCCTAAACCTGACACTGAACCTAAACCTAACCCTAACCCTAACCCTAAACCTGACACTGACCCTAAACCTAATCCTAACCATAACCCTAACCTTAACTTTAATAATTAAGGTAACCCTAACGCTAATCCTAACCCTAACCCTAATCCTAACCCTAACACTAACCCTAATCCTAACCCTAAACCCTAAACCTAACCCTAACATTAAACCTAACCCTAACCCGAAACCTGATCCTGACCCAGACCCTAATACTAACCCTATCCCTAACCCTAACCTAACCCTAACCTAACCCTAACCAAGATCCTAACCCTAACCCTAACGCTAAACCTTAACCTAACACTAACCCTAACCTTAACACTCACCCTAACCCTAACCCTACCCTAACCCTAACCCTAACCCTAACCCTAAACCTAACACTAACACTAACCCTGAACCTAACACTAACCCTAACCATAAGCTTAACCCTGAACCAAACCCTAACCATAACCCTAACACTAACCCTAACAATAACCCTAACCAAAACCCTAAGCCTAACCCTAACCCTAAACTAAATCTAACCCTAACCATACCGCTAACCACAATCCTATCCCTAACCTAACTCTTACCCTAAACTTTAACCTAAATATGAACCTAATTCTAATGCTAACCCTAACCCTAACCACAACTCTAACACTAACCCTAACCCTAACTGTAACCCTAACCATAAGGCTAACCGTAAACCTAACCTAACCTAACCCTAACCCTTAATCTAACACTGACCCTAACCTAACCCTAACCCTAGCCCTAACCCTAAACGTAACCCTAAGCCTAACCCTAAACCTAAAACTAACCCTAACCCTAAACCTGACACTAACTCTAAATCTAAACCTAACCCTAACCCTAACCCTAACCATGAACCTAACACTAACCCTAATATTAACCCTAAACCAAACCCTAACCCTAACACTAACACTAACCCTCACCTGACACTAACCCTAGCCCTAAACCTAACCCTAACTCTAACCTTAACCACAACCCTTACCCTAACCCTAAAGGTAAACCTAACCATAGGCTAACCGTAAACCTAAACCTAATCCTAAACCTAACACTAACCCTAACCCTAAACCTGACACTGACTCTAAATCTAAACCTAACCCTAACCCTAACCAAACCCTAACCATGAATCTAACCCTTAACCAAAACCTACCTGATACTGACCCTAAAACGAAACCTAACCCTAACCATAACCCTAATTTTAATAATTAAGCTAACCCTAACCCTAACCCTAACCCTAAAACTAACCTAACCCTAACCATAACACTAACCGTAACCCTAACCCTAACCCTCACACTAACCCTAACGCTAAGCCTTAACCTAACCATGAAACTAACCCTAACCCTAACCCTACCCTAACCTAACCCTAACCCTAACCCTAACTTTAACCCTAAGCCTAACCATGAACCTAACACTAACCATAATATTAACCCTAAACCAAACCCTAACCCTAACCCTAACCCTAACACTCACCTAACACTAACCCTAACCCTAAACCTAACCCTAATACTAACGCTAACCCTTAAACTAACCATGAACCTAACCCTAACCCTAACCTAACCCTAACCCTAACCACAACACTAACCACAACCCTATCCCTAACCTAACTCTTACCCTAACCTTTAACCTAAACATGAACCTAACACTAACCCTAACTAAAGCCCAACCGTAAGCCTAACCCTAACACTAACCCTAACCCTAAACCTAACCCTAACACTGAACCAATCCCTAACCCTAACACTGAACCAAATACTAACCCTAACCCTAACCTTAACAATTAACCTAACCGCAAACCTGACCCTAACCCTAACCTAACCCTAACCCTAACCCTAAATCTAACCCTTAACCTAAACAAGAACCTGACCCTAACCCTAATACTAACCCTAACCCTAATCCTAACCCAAATTCTAAACATAAATCTAACCCTAACCCTAACATAACCATATCTCTAACCCTAAAACTAACCCTAACCAGAACCAAACCCTAAACCTAATATTAACCATAAACCAAACCCTAACCCTAATCCTAAACCTAACCTTTACCCTAAACCTAACCATGAATCTAACCTTAAACCTAACCCTAACACTAACCCTAACCCTAACCCTAACTTTAACCCTAACCCTAACCTTAACCTAACCCTAACCCTAACCCTAAACCAAATCCTGAACTTTAACGTAACCCTAAACGTAACCCTAACCCTAACCCTAACGAAACCCTAACTATGAATCTAACCCTAACCCTAACCGTAAATCTAACCCTAACTTTAACCTAACGCTAACCTAAACCTAACCCTAAACTTAAACCTAACCCTAAGCCTAAACCTGACAATGACCCTAAACCTAACCCTAACCATTACCCTAACCCTAAATTTAATAATTAAGCTAAACCTAATGCTAATCCTAACCCTAACCCTAACCATAATCTAACCGTAAACTAACCCTAACCAATATCCTAACTCTAACCCTAAACCTAACACTAAACCTTAACCTAACCATGAACCTAACCCTAACCCTAACCCTAACCCTAACCCTGAACCTAACACTAACCCTAAACATAAGCCTAACCCTGAACCAAACCCTAACCCTAACACTAACCTAACCTTAACACTAACCCTAACACTAACCCTAACACAAACACTTAACCTAACCATTAAACCAAGCGTGACCATTACCCTAAACCTAACCCTAACCATAACACTAAACCTAACCCTAACCCTAAACCTAAACCTAACCCTGACCAAACCCTAATCCTAATCCTAACCCTAACCCTAACCCTAACCCTGAACCTAACACTAACCCTAAACATAAGTCTAACCCTGAACCAAAACTTAACCCTAACCCTAACCAGATCCCTAATCCTTACCCTAACCCCAAGCCTAAGCCTAACCCTAACCCTAAACCTAACCATAATCCTAACACTAACACTGAACCAAACACTAACCCTAACCCTAACCCTAACCCTAACCCTAACCCTATACCTAAACTTAACATTAACCACAACCCTAAAACTAATCCTAACCCTAACCCTAAACTTAACCCTGTACCGAGCCTTACATTAACCCTAACCCTAAACCTAACAAAGAACCTGACCATGAACCTAACCCTAACCCTAACCCTAATCCTAACTCTAAACCCAACCCTAATCCTAACCCTAAACCTAACCATGAACCTAATCCTAACCATAAACCTAACCCTAACCTAAAACAAACCCTAAGCCTAACCCTAACACTAACCCTTACGCTAAAACTAACCATGAACCTAACCTTAACCCTAACCCTAACTTTAACCATAACCGAAACCTTGACCTAACCCTAACCCTAACCCTAAACCTAAACCTGAACTTGAACGTAACCCAAAACATAACCCTAATCCTAACCCTAACCAAACCCTAACCATGAATCTAACCCTAAACCTAAACCTAAAACTAACCCTAATCTTTAACCTAACCCTAACCCTAACCCTAACCCTAACCCTAACCCTAAACCTGACACTGACCCTAAACCTAACCCAAACCATAACCCTAATCCTAACTTTAATAATTAAGCTAACCCTAACGCTAACCCTAACCCTAACACTAATTGTAATCCTAACCCTAAACCCTAAACCTAACCCTAACATTAAACCTAACCCTAACCCTAAACCTGACCCTGACCCTGACCCAGACCCTAACACTAACCCTACCTCTAACCCTAACCTAACCCTAACCTAACCCTAACCAAGACCCTAAGCCTAACCCTAACCCTAACGCTAACCCTAACCCTAACCCTAACCCTAACCCTAAGCCTGAACCTAACCCTAACCCTATCCTTATCCTTAACCCTAACCCTAACCCTAACCCTGACCTTACCCTAAACCTAACACTAACCCTAACCCTCACACTAACACTAACCCTGAACCTAACACTAACCCAAACCCTAAGCCTAACCCTAACCTAAACCTTACCCTAACCCTAACCTAACCCTAACCCTAACCATACCCCAAACCACAATCCTATCCCTAACCTAACTCTAACCCTTACCTTTAACCTAAACATGAACCTAACCCTAACCCTAACTCTAACCCAAACCGCAAGCCTATCCCTAACGCTAAACCTAACCCTAAACCTAACCCTAACACTGAACCAAACCCTAACCCTCACCCTAACCCTAACACTGAACCAAACCCTAACCCTCACCCTAACCCTAACACTGAACCAAACACTAACCCTAACCCTAACCTTAAAAATTAACCTAACCATGAACCTAACCCTAACCCTAACCCTAACCTAAACCTAACCCTAACTCTAACCCTTAATCTAAACATGAACCTAAACCTAACCCTAATACTAACCCTAACCCTAATCCTAACCCAAACCCTATACCTAAATCTAACCCTAACCCTAACCCCGACCATGAACCTAACCCTAAACCTAATATTAACCCTAAACCAAACCCTAACCCTAACCCTAACTCTAACCCTTTCCCTAACTTTAACCCTAACCCTACTCTTAATCTAACCGTAACCCTAACCCTAAACCTAACCCTGCACTTTAACCTAACCAGAAACGTAACCCTAACCCTAACCAAACCCTAACCATGAATCTAACCCTAACCCTAACTCCTAAAACTAACCCTAACCATTTACCTAACCCTAAACCTAAACCAAACCCTAAACCTAACCCTAACCCTAACCCTAAACCTGACACTGACCTTAAACCTATCCCTAACCATAACCCTAACCCTAACTTTAATAATTAAGCTAACCCTAACACTAAACCTAACCCTAAACCTAACCTAACCCTAACCAAGATCCTAACCCTAACCCTAACTATAACGCTAACCCTTAACCAAACCATGAAATTAACCCTAACCCTAACCCTATCCCTAACCTTAACCCTAACCCTAATCCTAACCCTGACCCAACACTAACCCTGACCCTAACCTTAAACCTAACCTTAACACTAACCCTGAACCGAACACAAACCCTAACCCTAACCCTAAACCTAACCCTAACCCTAACGCTTAACCTAACCATTAACCAAACCCAAACACTAACCCTAACCCTAACCCTAAACCTAACCACAACCCTAATCCTAACCCTAACGCTAACGCTAACCCTTAACCTAACCATGAACCTAACCCTAACACTTACAATATTCCTAACCCTAACCCTAACCCTAACCCTAACCAAAAGCCTAACCCTAACCCTAACCATAAAACTAACCCTAACATTAACAATTAACCTAACCCTGAACCTTACCTTAACCCTAAACCTAACCCAAACCCCAAAACTAACCCTAACCCTAACCTTAAACTAACCCTAACCCTATCCATAAACCAAACGCTAACCCGTAACATAACCATGAACCTACACTAACCCTAACCCTATCCGTAACACTAACCCTACACCTAAACCTAACCCTAACCACAACCCTAATCCTAAACCTAACCCTAATCCTAACCCTAAACTTAACAATTAACCTAACCCTGAACCTTACCTTAACCCTAACCCTTACCCTAACACTAAGCTTAACAATTAACCTAACCCTGAACCTAACCCTAACCCTAACCCTAACCTACCACTAACCCTAACCCTAACCCTTAACCTAAACATGAATCTAAACCTAACCCTAATACTAACCCTAAAACTAACCCTAACTTTTAACCTAACCCTACACCTAAACCTAAACCTAAACCTAACACTAACCCTAACCTAAACATAGCTCTGACCCTAAACCTAACCCTAACCATGAACCTAACCCGAAACCTAATATTAACCCTAAACCTAACCCTAGCCCTAACCATAAACCTAAACCTTACCCTAAACCTAACGATGAAGCTAAACTTAACCCTAACCTAACCCTAGCTTTAACCCTAACCCAAACCTTAACCTAACCCTAACCCTAACCGTAAACCTAACCCTGAACTTTAACATAACCCAAAACGTAACCCTAATCCTAACCCTAACCAAACCCTAACCATGAATCTAACCCTAACCCTAACCCTAAAACTAACCCTAACCTTTAACTTAACCCTAACCCTAAACCTAACCCTATAACTAACCCTAAACCTAACCTAAAACCTGACACTGACCCTAAACCTAACCCAAACCCTAACCCCAATCCAAACTCTAAACCTAACCCTAACCCTAACCCCAATCCAAATTCTAAACCTAACCCTAAACCTAACCCTAACCCTAAACTTAACAATTAACCTAACCCTGAACCTTACCTTAACCCTAACCCTTACCCTAACACTAAACTTAACAATTAACCTAACCCTGAACCTAACCCTAAACCTAACCCTAACCCTAACCCTAACCCTAAAACTAACCTAACCCTAACCATAACACTAACCGTAACCCTAACCCTAACCCTCACACTAACCCTAACGCTAAGCCTTAACCTAACCATGAAACTAACCCTAACCCTAACCCTACCCTAACCTAACCCTAACCCTAACCCTAACTTTAACCCTAAGCCTAACCATGAACCTAACACTAACCATAATATTAACCCTAAACCAAACCCTAACCCTAACCCTAACCCTAACACTCACCTAACACTAACCCTAACCCTAAACCTAACCCTAATACTAACGCTAACCCTTAAACTAACCATGAACCTAACCCTAACCCTAACCTAACCCTAACCCTAACCACAACACTAACCACAACCCTATCCCTAACCTAACTCTTACCCTAACCTTTAACCTAAACATGAACCTAACACTAACCCTAACTAAAACCCAACCGTAAGCCTAACCCTAACACTAACCCTAACCCTAAACCTAACCCTAACACTGAACCAATCCCTAACCCTAACACTGAACCAAATACTAACCATAACCCTAACCTTAACAATTAACCTAACCGCAAACCTGACCCTAACCCTAACCTAACCCTAACCCTAACCCTAAATCTAACCCTTAACCTAAACAAGAACCTGACCCTAACCCTAATACTAACCCTAACCCTAATCCTAACCCAAATTCTAAACATAAATCTAACCCTAACCCTAACATAACCATAACTCTAACCCTAAAACTAACCCTAACCAGAACCAAACCCTAAACCTAATATTAACCATAAACCAAACCCTAACCCTAATCCTAAACCTAACCTTTACCCTAAACCTAACCATGAATCTAACCTTAAACCTAACCCTAACACTAACCCTAACCCTAACCCTAACCCTAACTTTAACCCTAACCCTAACCTTAACCTAACCCTAACCCTAACCCTAAACCAAACCCTGAACTTTAACGTAACCCTAAACGTAACCCTAACCCTAACGAAACCCTAACTATGAATCTAACCCTAACCCTAACCGTAAATCTAACCCTAACTTTAACCTAACGCTAAACCTAAACCTAACCCTAAACTTAAACCTAACCCTAAGCCTAAACCTGACAATGACCCTAAACCTAACCCTAACCATTACCCTAACCCTAAATTTAATAATTAAGCTAAACCTAATGCTAATCCTAACCCTAACCCTAACCATAATCTAACCGTAAACTAACCCTAACCAATATCCTAACTCTAACCCTAAACCTAACACTAAACCTTAACCTAACCATGAACCTAACCCTAACCCTAACCCTAACCCTGAACCTAACACTAACCCTAAACATAAGCCTAACCCTGAACCAAACCCTAACCCTAACACTAACCTAACCTTAACACTAACCCTAACACTAACCCTAACACAAACACTTAACCTAACCATTAAACCAAGCGTGACCATTACCCTAAACCTAACCCTAACCATAACACTAAACCTAACCCTAACCCTAACCCTAAACCTAAACCTAACCCTGACCAAACCCTAATCCTAACCCTAACCCTAACCCTAACCCTAACCCTAACCCTGAACCTAACACTAACCCTAAACATAAGTCTAACCCTGAACCAAAACTTAACCCTAACCCTAACCAGATCCCTAATCCTTACCCTAACCCCAACCCTAAGCCTAACCCTAACCCTAACCATAATCCTAACACTAACACTGAACCAAACACTAACCCTAACCCTAACCCTAACCCTAACCCTAACCCTAACCCTATACCTAACCTTAACATTAACCACAACCCTAAAACTAATCCTAACCCTAACCCTAAACTTAACCCTGTACCGAGCCTTACATTAACCCTAACCCTAAACCTAACAAAGAACCTGACCATGAACCTAACCCTAACCCTAACCCTAATCCTAACTCTAAACCCAACCCTAATCCTAACCCTAAACCTAACCATGAACCTAATCCTAACCATAAACCTAACCCTAACCTAAAACAAACCCTAAGCCTAACCCTAACACTAACCCTTACGCTAAAACTAACCATGAACCTAACCTTAACCCTAACCCTAACTTTAACCATAACCGAAACCTTGACCTAACCCTAACCCTAAACCTAAACCTGAACTTGAACGTAACCCAAAACATAACCCTAATCCTAACCCTAACCAAACCCTAACCATGAATCTAACCCTAAACCTAAACCTAAAACTAACCCTAATCTTTAACCTAACCCTAACCCTAACCCTAACCCTAACCCTAACCCTAACCCTAAACCTGACACTGACCCTAAACCTAACCCAAACCATAACCCTAATCCTAACTTTAATAATTAAGCTAACCCTAACGCTAACCCTAACCCTAACACTAACTGTAATCCTAACCCTAAACCCTAAACCTAACCCTAACATTAAACCTAACCCTAACCCTAAACCTGACCCTGACCCTGACCCTGACCCAGACCCTAACACTAACCCTACCTCTAACCCTAACCTAACCCTAACCTAACCCTAACCAAGACCCTAAGCCTAACCCTAACCCTAACGCTAACCCTTAACCTAACCCTAACCCTAACCCTAACCCTAACCCTAACCCTAACCCTAACCCTAACCCTAAGCCTGAACCTAACCCTAACCCTATCCTTATCCTTAACCCTAACCCTAACCCTAACCCTGACCTTACCCTAAACCTAACACTAACCCTAACCCTCACACTTACACTAACCCTGAACCTAACACTAACCCAAACCCTAACCTTAACTACTAACCTAACACTGAAACTAACCCTAACCCTAACCCTAACCCTAACCTTAACAATTACCTAACATTAAAACTAACATTAACCCTAACTCTAACCCTAACACTAAACCTAACCCTAACACTAACCCTAACCCTAACCCAACCCTGAATCTAACCCTAACCCTTACCCCACCCCTAACCCTAACACTAACCTAAACTTAACCCTAACCCTAATCCTAACATTAACGCTAACCCTTAACCTAACCATGAACCTAACCCTAATCCAATCCCTAACCCTAAACCTAAACTTAACGCTAACCTTAACCTAACCCTAACCCTAAAACTAACCCTTTCCTAAACCAAACCATAACCCTAACTCTAAATTTAACAATTAACCTAACCCTAAACCTAACCCTAACTCTAACCCTAACCCTAACCGTAAACCTAACCTTAACAATTAACCTAACCCTGAACCTAACCCTAACCCCAACCCTAACCTAACCCTAACCATAACCCTAATCCTAAACGTAACCCTAACCCTAACTCTTAACCTAAACATGAACCTAAATCTAACCCTAATAATAACCCTAACCCTAAACCAAACCCTATAAAACCCTAACCCTAACCCTAACCTAACCATAACCCTAACCCTAACCCTAACCCTAACCCTAACCATGAACCTAATCCGAACTCTAATATTAAGCCTAAACCAAACCTTAACCCGAACACTAACACTAACACTCAACTAACACTAACCCTAACCTAAACCTAACGCTAACCCTAACCTAACCATGAACCTAACCCTAACCCAATCTCTAACCCCAATCCAAACCCTAAACCTAACCCTATGCCTAAACCTAAGATTAACCCTAACCCTAGACCTAACCCTATCCTAACACTAAACCTAACACTAACCCTTACCCTAACCCTAACCCTAACACTAAACTAAACCTAACCCTAAACCTAACCCTAACCCTAACCCTAACCCAAACCCTAACCCTGACCCTAACCTTTCCCATAACCTTAACCTAACTCTAACCCTAACCCTAACCCTAACCCTATCCTAACCCAAACCCTAACCCTAACCCTAACTCTAAACTTAACAATTAACCTAACCCTGAACAAAACCCTAACACTAACCCTAACCCTAACTTTAACAAATAACCCAACCCTAACCCTAACCCAAAAACTAACCCTAATGCTTACCCTAACCCTTAACCTAAAAATGAACCTAAACCTAACCTTAAACCTAACGCTAACCCTAACCCTCACCCTAATCCTTAACATAAACATGAACCTATCCCTAAACCTAATACTAACCCTACCCTTAACCATAATCCTAAACCTAAGCCTAACCTAACCCTAACCCTAACACTAACCCTAACGCTAACCCTTAACCTAACCATGAAACTAACCCTAACCCTTACCCTTACCCTAACCCTAACCCTAACCCTAACACTACCTTCACAGTTAACCTAAACCTGAACCTAACCAACCCTAACCCTAACCCTAAACCTAACCCTAACCCTAACCATTAAACTAAACATGAACCTAACCCTAACCCTAATACCAACCCTAACCCTAAGCCTAATCCTAAACCTAACCCTAACCTAACCCTAACACTAACCCAAACCCTAACCCTAACACTAACCCTAAAGCAAACCCTTAACCTAACCATTAAACTAAGGCTAACCCTTACCCTAAGCCTAACCCTAACCATAACTCTAAACCTACCCCTAACCCTAACCCTAACCCACACCCTAAACCTAACGCTCGTCCTAACCCTAAGCCTTAACCTATCCCTGACCCTAACCTAATCTTAACACTACCCCTGAACTTAACCCTAACCCTAACCTTAACCTAACCCTAACCCTAACCCTAAGCTAAACCTAAACCTAACCCTAAACCTCAACCTAACCCTAAACCTAAACAAACCCTAACCTTGAACCTAACCCTAACCCTATTCCTAACCCTAACCCTAAACCTAACCTTTAAGCTAACCCTAAACTTAACCCTAAACCTAAACATAACCCTACCCCTAACCCTACCCCTAACCTAAACCTAACCATAACCCTAACCCTAAATCTAACCCTAAATCATAACCTAATCATTAACCTAACCATAACCCTAACCCTAATAATAACCCTAACGTTAACAATTAACCTGACCCTGAATCTTACCTTAACCCTAACCCTAAACCTACTCCTAAACTTAACAATTAACCTAACACTGAACCTAACCTTAACCCTAACCCTAACACTAACCCTAACATTGACAAATACACTAACACTAAACCTAACCCTAACTCTAACCTAACCCTAAACCTAACCCTAAACTTACCCTAACCCTAACCCTAACCATAACCCTAACCTTAACGCTAACCCTAACCCTAACCCTAACCCTATCCTAACCCAAACCCTAACCCTAACCTAACTCTAACCTTAACAATTAACCAAACCCGGAACAAAACCCTAACACTAACCCTAACCCTAACCTTAACAATTAACCTAACCCTGAACCTAACCCTAACCCTAACCCTAACCCTAACATAACCCTAACCCTAACCCTAAACATAACCCTAACCCTAACCCTTAACCTAAACAAGAACCTAAATCTAACCCTAATACTAAACCTAACCCTAAACCAAACCCTAAAGCGAACCCTAACCCTAACCATAACCCTAACCCTAACCTAACCCTAAACCTAAACCTAACCCTAACCCTAACCATGTACCAAACACTAACCCTAATATTAACCCTAAACCAAACCCTAACCCTAACCCTAACAATAACCCTCACCTAACACTAACCCTAACCCTAAACCTAACCCTAACACTAACGCTAACCCTTAAACTAACCATGAACCAAAACCTAACCTAACCATAACCCTAACCATAACACTAACCACAACACTATCCCTAACCTAACTCTTACCCTAACCTTTAACCTAAACATGAACCTAAACTTAACCCTAACTCTAACCCTAACCACAACCCTAACCATAACCCTAACCCTAACCATAAACCTAACCATAGGCTAACCGTAAACCTAAACCTAACCCTAAACCTAACACTAAACCTAACCCTAAACCTGACACTGACTCTAAATCTAAATCTCACCCTAACCCTAACCCTAACTTTAATAATTAAGCAAACCCTAACCCTAATCGTAACCCTAACCCTAACCCTAACCAAACCCTAACCATGAATCTAACCCTTACCCAAACCCTATCTGACACTGACCCTAAACCTAAACCTAACCCTAACCCTAACCCTAATTTTAATAATTAAGCTAAACCTAAACCTAACCCTAACCCTAACCCTAATCCTAACCCTAACACTAACCGTAACCCTAACCCTAAACCCTAAACCTAACCCTAAATCTAAACCTAACCCTAAACCTAACCCTAAACCTGACCCTGAGGCTGACACTAACCGTAACCCTAAACTTAACTTCACCCTAACCTAACCCTAACCTACATCCTAACCCTAACCCTAACCCTAATGTTAACCCTTAACCTAACCATGAACCTAACCCTAACCCTAACCCTATCCCTAACTCTAACACTAACCCTAACTCTAACCTAACCCTAACCCTAACCCTATCCCTAACTCTAACACTAACCCTAACTCTAACCTAACCCTAACCCTAACTCTAATCCTAACACTAACACTAACCCTGAACCTAGCACTAACACTAAACATAAGCCTAACCCTGAACCAAACCCTAACCCTAACCCTAACCCTAACCCTAACCTTAACCCTAACCCTAACCCAAACCCTAAGCCTAACCCTAACCCTAACTCTAACCACAAACCTAAACCTAACCTTAACCCTAACCCTAACCCTAACCCTAGCCATGAACCTAACCCTAACCCAATACTAACCCTAAACCAAATTCTAAACCTAACCATGACCCTAACCCTTATCTAACACTAACCATAAACTGAACCCTAACTCCAACCCTAAACCTAACACTGAACCCAACACTAACCCTAACCCTAACCCTAACACTAACCCTAAACCTAAAACTATACCTAACCTTAACCATAACCCTAAAACTAATACTAACCCTAACACTAAACCCATCCCTGTACTGAACCCTAATCCTAACCCTAACACTAAACCTAACAAATAACCTAACCATGAACCTAACCCTAACCCTAACCCTTATGCTAACCACAACCCTAACCCTAACCTTAAACCTAACCTTGAACCTCACCTTAACCCTAACACTAACACTAACCTAGAACACACCCTAACCCTAACCCAAACCCTAACCCTTAACCTAACCATTAACCAAACCCAAAATCTAACCCTAACCCTAACCCTAAACCTAACCAGAACCCTAAACCTAAACCAAAAGCTAACCCTTAACCTAACCATGAATCTAACCATAACCATTACAATACTACTAATGCTATCCCTAACCCTTAACCTAACCACTAACCAAAACCTAACCCTAAGCCTAACCCTAACCCTAACCACAACCATAAGCCTAACCCTAACCCTAATCATAACCAACCATGAACTTAACCCTAACCCAATACTAACCCTAAACCAAACTCTAAACTTATCCCTAATGCTAACCCTAACCTAACCTTAACCCTAACCCTAAACCTAACCCTAACTCTAACACTAACCGTAACACTAACCCTTAACGTAACCATGAACCTAACCCTAACACTAACCCAATCCCTAACCCTAACCCTAACACTATCCCTAACTTTAACCACAACCCTATCTCTAACCGAACTCTAACCCTAACCATAACGCTAATCCTAACCCTAACCTTAACCTAACCCTAACCCTAACCCTAACCCTAACCCTAAACCTAACACTGAACTTTAACGTAACCCTAAACGTAACACTAACCCTAACCCTAACCAAACCCTAACCATGAATCTGACCCTAACACTAACCCTAACCCTAAAACTAACCCTAACCTTTTAACTAACCATAAACCTAAACCTAACCCTAACACTAACCATAACCATAAACCTGACCCTGATCCAAAACCTAAACCTAACCCTAAACTTAACAATTAACCTAACCCTGAACCTAACCCTAACTCTAACCCTGAAACTAACTGTAACCCTTAACCTAACCATTAACCAAACCCTAACCCTAACCCTAACCCTAACCACAAACCTAACCCTAACCCTAACCCTAACCCTAACCCTAACCCTAACCTAACCATGAACCTAACCCTAACCCTAACCCTAACCCAATCTCTAACCCCAATCCAAACCCTAAACCTAACCCTATGCCTAAACCTAAGACTAACCCTAACCCTAGCCCTAACCCTATCCTAACACTAAACCTAACACTAACCCTTACCCTAACCCTAACCCTAACACTAAACTAAACCTAACCCTAAACCTAACCCTAACCCTAACCCTAACCCAAACCCTAACCCTGACCCTAACCTTTCCCATAACCTTAACCTAACTCTAACCCTAACCCTAACCCTAACCCTATCCTAACCCAAATCCTAACCCTAACCCTAACTCTAAACTTAACAATTAACCTAACCCTGAACAAAACCCTAACACTAACCCTAACCCTAACTTTAACAAATAACCCAACCCTAACCCTAACCCAAAAACTAACCCTAATGCTTACCCTAACCCTTAACCTAAAAATGAACCTAAACCTAACCTTAAACCTAACGCTAACCCTAACCCTCACCCTAATCCTTAACATAAACATGAACCTATCCCTAAACCTAATACTAACCCTACCCTTAACCGTAATCCTAAACCTAAGCCTAACCTAACCCTAACCCTAACACTAACCCTAACGCTAACCCTTAACCTAACCATGAAACTAACCCTAACCCTTACCCTTACCCTAACCCTAACCCTAACACTACCTTCACAGTTAACCTAAACCTGAACCTAACCAACCCTAACCCTAACCCTAAACCTAACCCTAACCCTAACCATTAAACTAAACATGAACCTAACCCTAACCCTAATACCAACCCTAACTCTAAGCCTAATCCTAAACCTAACCCTAACCTAACCCTAACACTAACCCAAACCCTAACCCTAACACTAACCCTAAAGCAAACCCTTAACCTAACCATTAAACTAAGGCTAACCCTTACCCTAAGCCTAACCCTAACCATAACCCTAAACCTACCCCTAACCCTAACCCTAACCCACACCCTAAACCTAACCTTAACCTAACCCTAAACCCAACCCTAACCCTAGTCCTAACCCTAAGCCTTAACCTATCCCTGACCCTAACCTAATCTTAACACTACCCCTGAACTTAACCCTAACCCTAACCTTAACCTAACCCTAACCCTAACCCTAAGCTAAACCTAAACCTAACCCTAAACCTAACCCTAACCCTAAACCTAAACCTAAACAAACCCTAACCTTGAACCTAACCCTAACCCTATTCCTAACCCTAACCCTAACCCTAACCTTTAAGCTAACCCTAAACTTAACCCTAAACCTAAACATAACCCTACCCCTAACCCTACCCCTAACCTAAACCTAACCATAACCCTAACCCTAAATCTAACCCTAAATCATAACCTAATCATTAACCTAACCATAACCCTAACCCTAACAATAACCCTAACGTTAACAATTAACCTGACCCTGAATCTTACCTTAACCCTAACCCTAAACCTACTCCTAAACTTAACAATTAACCTAACACTGAACCTAACCTTAACCCTAACCCTAACACTAACCCTAACCTTGGATCTTTAAGCCTAGCAATGATATCCTTTTGAAAAGTTTCAATCTCCTTAATCATAAAAGATTCCAAGTACATTAGTGAATCTGTAAATTGCTCTAACTGCTCATCTATATGTTTTTCTAGGTCTTTAATACCATCATCCTTAGGCAGCATCTGGATGGCATGGAATCTGCCTTCTAGGTATTGGAGTCTAGATTCCAGGTCATGATTTGCTGATTTTGAGTCCTCAGCAATCGACCGTATGGACCTATGTAATCTGTCAGCCCTGTACTGTAAATTATCTTCCAAACATTCAAATCTAGACTCAAATTTCTGATCTGCTTACCTTGGATGCTTCAATAACTGATTGAATGGCATTGTCCAATTCTTCAACCCTATGCTGGGTATTTTGCACCGTTGCATCTAGTTGCTGGGTAACATTGCCTATCTGAGTTTCTAGCTGGTTACAGATATTTTTTAGCTGGTCATGGTCTTCTGACAGCCTAGCCTCTAAGGCCTCAGACATGGAGGCTCTCTCTGTGTTTATCTTATCATAAATACGCTGCATCTCATCAGACAGCTCTGTTTTTAGTGTATTGGACACAGAGCCAATCTTATCATCCAATTTCTGTTCCACTTGCTGCACAATTGTGGTCTGACCTAATCGTAAAGCTGTTATTTCCTGTAAGTAGGTGGTGAGGTTATCCTTATCCCTATTCCTGAGTCCTTTGGCTAGTAATACTATTTGCCATTATGGCATATAGGCCAGTAATTGGCACATTAACATCCTCCTCAAACAGTGAATTCACGTAATAAGCAAAAATATTACCAATTTTAGCAAATGATAAATATTCCGCCATAATTTTATCTGATTTCTACTCCAGATGCAGTAAATATATTTGACCAGCAGGTAGCACAGGCGTTCAGGTATTCCAAGGCATTTGGCAGCAGTCAGTCAGCAGTGGTGAGAGGTCACAAAAGCGGCTGCGCTTATCTTAGAGAGTATACGGTCTTGCGGCCGCAACCACTGAAACAGATTCGGCTTTCCCGCAGGCCAGGGGAAGCCTCTGCTGAAAGCTGAGGCCTACCTGGACTCTAGGCAGCTAGAAACTGTCTCCGAGCTGGGTGGATGGTTCTGAACAGCTCAGCTGCAGTGGGTCGGCTGCTAGCCGGGAAACTCAGCTGCAGCAGGTCTGCTGCTAGCCAGGAACGCCTGTGGAGAGAGGGCGCTTTCCGGGCCTAGGCCTCGGGCCTGATGGAACCCACAGCCTGTCCCAAATGGGGTTTAGGTTTCTAATATCCCGCTTCTGACAACCAGATATTGTGGGAAATTACCAATACGGAGTCAGGTAGAAATATAAGGGTATTTAATAGGGAAAAGCCTTACTTACAGAGCGACCCAGCCAGCTGGTGTGGTAGATGTCTGTACAGCAAGCCGCAAAGAGAAACCGAAACCAAAAACGCAGTCCCACTACGTCACTCTGACCACGCCCTCACAAGCCTGGTCAGGCACACCTGTAGCCATCCCCGAAGAAGGCGTGGCTACAGCTTTCCCTACAGTTGGTGTTCTTGTCTCCTAGTGCAGGACCATCTCTTAGTTCCAAGCTGCAGAGAGCAGAGACATTTGGTGATCCAAGTGCTATAAAAGCTTGGTGCATCTTGTCATCCCAACAACTGCATCTACTAAGCAGTAATAAGCTTCCCAAATACCTGGCATGCTGGGTCCTGTCAACTACCTAGCATCTAGAGAGGACCTCCCCCTGCTTCTCAATAGCATCACCACGACCCACTGTGGTTTTGCTCACAAGGATGGTCCTGTAGAAAATGTCAGGTCTTCCAATGGATACCTAGACCATCACCTAACTTTGTGCTTCTTTATCCCTATGCTTACTTTAGGTGTGTGTGTGTGTGTGTGTGTGTGTGTGTGTGTGTGTGTGTGTGTGTTATGTCAAATTTTATGCAAGTAGCTCATGTATTCCCTCCAATTTCATCTCCCAGATGATGTTACAACTTGTTTTTTGGACACAGGCTTTCTCCAGGGCAGCAAGGTGGATGCACCTGTAGCGCAGTGTGGTGGTTGCGGTGGTGTTGCATGCCTTTGTTCCTACCTCTTGAGAGTCATGCCAATCTGGATATAGAGACAGGGCCAAACAGAGAAGCCTGTCTAATAAATAAATAAACAAATAAATAAATAAATAAACAAAAATAACAAAACAACAACAAAACAAAAAGGACATGCACATTTCTCTATGTCCAAGTACTGTGGTAGCAAGCCTCAGCCAGCCAGCTTCTTCTTTTCCAAGCTTACTGGGGAATGTACTCATATCTCATAAGGGAAGCAGGCTCTCAGTGGACAGACAGACACCTTGCCAACCCTCTTGTGCTTCTGTATCTCATCCTGGTGTGAATTTCATTCTTGACCAGCCACCCAGTCATGCTCATTGTGGAGATCAGGTCCAGGAGAAGCAGCTCTCTGTCTAGGAAATTTCTTCAGGCACATTGCCTGGGTAGCCCAGGTTTGAAAGCTGTTTGTTTATTAATGTAAATGGGAAAGGGGGAAAGAAATAAGGAAGGACAAAAGTATGTCAGATGGGTTTAGCAGGGCATGCCTCCCTCCACCCCAACAAGAAACCCACCTAACCAACCCAGTTGTGGCCTGAGTTGAAGAAGGGACTGCAGCAAATCAGGTGTACAAATGACATGGAGCTGGTATAGAAAGGCCACAAGGGGCTGCATTACACCAGAGAGTCTCACAGCTTCAAGGGCCAGCTGCTTTATGCCTTTGGAGGGGGGTTCCCATGCCCCCCAAACCTTCTTCCACACACCTCCCCCATGGTCAATACTTACTGAACAGCTCCTCAGTGCAGTGCACAGGGGATAACTCAATGCTCAAGCCAATTCCTGACATCAGTCTCACAAAATATACACTGGGCATCTGGATGCTCGGTTTTCATCTCTCGATGGGAAAGGTATTCTGTTTCATGAGGAACATTTGGTTGTGATGGGATGTCATGTGATTGTTTGGTCAGAAACGGGCATTAAGATTTGGGAGTAGGGATTGTCTCCACCTGCAATGGATGGCAAGCTCCACCAGGTTGTATTTTGTGCTTGAAAGAAGCCAGGACCAAGAACTAGCTAGCTGGACACACTGACACTAGTCCTTGAGAACATGGGATGGGAACAGCCTCCTTTACTTCTCTCCCATCCACAGCACACCAGCTTCTGAAAAAGAGTTGTGTCAGCTACAACTCACTCATGTTTGTGGTACTTCAAAAGACTCTGATTAGTGGTGTTGAGTGCAGAATCCAGTTCCCAATTTGAATGGTGGCCTTGAAGAAGAAGCATGGAGAGAGAGCAGGTGAGTAACCAGGGGGCAGAACTGGTGCAGAGAGAGGGCTCAGCCCCCTTGGAGTCACTCCACATATGAGATTTTCAAAAGCTGTGCTCTGAGTGGGGTCTGAGGACTCAGGTCATGGAATTTGCTGTGATGGATTTGGAGGTTTTTGCAAGTGTTTGGGAGGAGGCTGCCCTCTAGAGCACTATGCAGGGCTGCCTGCAGGGGACATTCTCCACCTGGGACCACACCCATCTTGTGGCAGATGGGACAAGCTGACTAGGAATACTCTCCCTGGGGCAGAAATGCACACCCAATGGAAATGACTATATTCCCTGCAAAGAAACAGGGAGCAAAGCACAGTCATTACCCAGAGGGCAGTCCATGATGTTTATCTAGGTAGGGTAGAGCGGCAAGGTGTTATTTATTGTTTTACAAGACATACTTGGCCACCTTTGTAAATCAGTCCTGCCCTCTGAACAAGACTCCATGCAAAGCCTGCCCTTCTGGCCTGGGAATTTACCCGATGAGAGCTGACTGTGGTGGACAGCTCTTCTTCTTTTGCAGGAAGATGAGCCAGTGGCCATACTGCCTCCTGGACAACTGGCCTGGATCAACTGTGGGATGTCCACATCTCAGCCAGACCAATCCCCAACCCATAGTTCACAAGCCATGGAGCTGGGCCTTGACGTCTTCAGAACTACAAGTAGAAAGACACAGGAAAGAGACCCTTCATGACTTTGGAACACAGAACTTACTGAGATGGCCCTGAATCACCTAAGTACCCCACTGGTCCTCCAAGGAATCTCTGCTTCCTTTGCCCGTGCCCCCATCTCCTGCTCTCCCTGCTCTGATCAGCATCTGTGCAGCCCAATTGTAGCTCAACATGCCTGAGGTCACACTTAAAGGCATTCCCTGGGATTGTTCTTTCTTAAGGGACAGGTTGTTAAATTCACAAGGATGCCACAATAGGGCACATCCATCCTCTGTCACAAAGGAGAGCAGAAAAAGAATGAATAAAGAGGGATATTTGCTCCACCTGGTTCTGTGGGTGACTGCAAGATCCCGTTTCTTTGGAGCCAGGGTCTTTCAAGAGGTGCGTCTTCTCTTGACAGGTGGCAGGCAGCAGAACAGGTGTCTGAAGCAGCTCACCAAAATTTTCTTGACCCTCTTCCAGCTGGGGATCCTCTGGTTATGGGTAGAAGCTGGGCCAGCATCCTCAGGCTGGCCATGGGTGATGGCCTCCTCCTGTGTGATGCTATCTTCCCGAGTCAGGGTCACTAACTGGTTCATTTTCACTTCCAGAATGATGGTAGCTTTCTGAATGATGTCTTCATGCTCCGTGAGGGTCTCTTCCTCTGTGAGGGTCTCAGTCTGAGCCATGATCACTCCATCAGCCGTGGTCACTTCCTCTGTCCTGGTCTCATCCAGAGTCATGGTCACTTCAGGTGCCATGTCCTCTTCCTGGGTTATGGTTGCCTCCTGTGTGATATCTTCTCCCTGGTTAATGGTCACTTCCTCTGTGACAGACTCTTCCTGGGTTATTGTTGGTTTTTGTGTGATGATATCTTTCTCATTCATGGCCTCTTCCTTGGTGATGTTCTCTTCCTTACTAAAGTCTTCTTCTTGTGTGATGGTGTCTACCCAGAACGTATCCCCAGAGAAGGAGACTCTGGGGGTTATACTCTGAGCTGTCTTCACAGAGCTCCAGAGTTCCTCTTGGTTACTGCAGGAAGATATGTTTCCTATGTCCCATGTGATCTTCCTGTCCCATGCCCTAGAAGAAGCAATGTCCATAAAGAGAGATGGCAGGACACTGGCCATCAGGCAGCCACTTGACCCGATCTTGGAATCAGAGAAGTCCTCACTCATTTCCTCACTGCTGCACATGAGGAAAAGAGCATGATGATGGTTCTGGTGCGCTAGGTGGGAATGGTAGATCTTCGCTAACTGGCGGCAGAGGGTGGCAGGCATGCTATGCTTGTGCCAAACTGCCTGGCATTCTTCTTACCTTCCTTCTCCTGGGGTTTAGATGGCAAGGTGAAGTTCAGGGAAGCAGGCTCAGTAGCTCTCCTTCGCGGCACAGGGAAGGCCTGAAGATCTGCCAGTTTGAGGACATGGCCTGGCTGCATGGGTTTCACCTGCTGATGGATGCAGTCTCCTCCAGGAGACTGGTGTTGGAGAATCAGGTAGGTGGCCATTACCTGGTTGTAGTTTTGGTCCCTCAGAGAATCAATGATTTCCTCAGACTTATACCCCATGACTGTCATGGTGCTGACAATGCCAGGGCTCACGGTGCCAGGGTGTTTCTGTGTGGAAATAGGTGGTGAATGCCTATTACTCTCCCAGATCATGGGGTGCCTCATGATTTTGTCAATAGTGGGCCTCCTGTCCGGGTTGATCATCAGCATTTCGATGATGACATTGAAAATATCTATGGAAATGTGCTCACGTATTGTGAAGTTTGCAGCCAGGATCTGACGCCTCACACCTTCAGAAGAGCTAGCCCCAAAGGGAAAGCACCTGACCACAATGAGGAAGAGGAGCACACCTAAACTCCAAATACCACTGGCACAGCCATCATAGGCATTCTCTACCAAGAGTTCCGGGGCACAGTAGAGCAGAGTCCCCCAGATATCCCTCAGCTTCTGCCCTGGGGTCACTTTAATAGCAAGGCCAAAATCACACAACTTGGCGTTACCCCTGCAGTCGAGTAGTATGTTATTGGCCTTAATGTCTCTATGGGCAATATGGTTGTTATGGCAGTGCTGCATTGCAAGGAGAATCTGGGTAAATAGCCTTCGTGCCTCGCTCTCCTTTAAGGACCCCAGTTCCAGAATGTGCCGAAGAAGATCTCCCTGTGATGTGTGCTCTATCACTAAGTAGGTGGTGTCTCTGGATTGGACCACATGAAAAAACTTGATGATGTTCGGATGCTGGAGAGATTTCATGATGCTGACTTCATTGGCAACAAGCGAGGCGTTCTTCTTCATTCGAAGAACTATTATAGTCAAACAGGTTACAGTAGGGACATGGAAGACCAGTTTCACCTCAGAAAAATGTCCACCACCCATAGTCATCATCATCTTATAATCAGTCATGAAGGACTCCTCACAGGAGAAGCAGGCCTCCCTGCCCTGCTCCATGATCAAGTCCTTGTTGATATGGCTAGAACCAAATTCACAATGGGAAAGTTTAAAGAAAAGCTTCATATCAGGCCCAGGAGAATGGTGACAGCCACAAATTCATATGTCCCAAAGAAAGACATTCAGAGACATTGCAGACAACCTAACCAGGTACTTAATGCTCACAAGGAGAACAAAGCACCTTCCACAATATTGGACTACAGAATATGACACCATTAGTGTTGTCAGGAATCATCCGGAAAATCATAGAAGAAAACAAAGGTCACAGAAGCTAAGAACAGATCATTGGGCAGTTCCATGATACTCTGAATGCACACAACACTTACAGAGATGTGGCCCAGGAAAAACAGAGGCAAGAATAGTTTCCAAGAAACAGATACCCAAAACCCAGAGTGTCTGGATGGGAAGATGGCTTAGGAACATTCGCTATGAGAGGAGGCAGCTCCTGACTAACTGGGATGTTGTGAAAAGATCCTGTGTTCCCAGGCACCCCAGGGCCTGGGACTAATATCTGTGGGGGCTAAAGATGACATTATTCTTCACATGGTACCCATTAGGCCTGAGACTTCTCACAAAAGCCCAGGATCCCAGAAACAGTGGCATGATACTTTCAAAATGATCAAGAAAATATTTGTCTGCCAGTATGTAAGACAACAGGTGTAAGAGATGGAGCTATTCCCTGGCACCCTAGGCCCTTCTCTCTAACAAAAAGCCTTGTTTGCAGTCATATACCCCAGAAGAATGTCCACATCACCTCTGATGGAGAAGCGGGGTAAAAGCACTGACAAAAGTTAAAGGACACCTTCTAGAGCAGTCTCAGAGCAGGAATTGGGCAGCTGATCTTGTTGATTGGCTGTCGGGTCATAGTATGGCAAAGCCGAACAGGCACTAAAGGCATTTGGAGAAGGTGGCAGGGTAGCTGTCAGGGTTTGGAGGTCAGATGGTGACAACATTGAGAGCCTCATTAGTATAGGATAGCATTGATGTAGGTGACAGTGGCATGTTTTCTGAGGAAGAAGCATGATGAGCTTAAGGCCTGAAACTAGGGTAGTACCAACTTTACCAGGACTTAATATCCAATGGGAGTGAAAACAAAATATAGGACTGATATCATAAAATGGGACATGGGAGCAAAAGGTGCAGTGATGTATTATTTAAAATTTATTAAAGCTTGGCTGAGGATGCAGAAAGCAAAGTCAGCTAGAAGCCATAGAGGGTACCTACAAACCTTTAATACCAGGAGACAGAATCTAGGAGTTGGTGGTACACAACTTTAATCTAGGACTCTGGATTAAGAGACAGACAGATCTCTATGAGTCAAGGGCACACAGATTTACACAAGTGTGAATTAGTTTCAGTGAGAATTAGAAGTCACACCATAATTTAGAAAAATTCAATAATGGACTGAACCTCTGAACTGTAAAAAAGCCTTCATTCAGTGTTTTCTTTTATAAGAGTTGCAGTGCTCATGGTTTCCTCTTCACAGCAATAGAACACTGACTGAGACAGAAGCCAAGATAGGAACTCAGGGAACCTGCATGAAGGAACTGAAGCAGAGGTCCTGAAGAAATGCCTCTACCTTGCTGGCTTTCCTTGGCTTACTCAGCCTGCTTTCATTAATTTTCTCTTAAACATGTTATTATTTATGTATTTTATGTAGATGAGTATTTCATCTGCTTGTATGTCTGTACCCCAGAAGGGGGAATCTGATCCCATTATAGATGATTATAGGCCATTATGGGTGTGCTGAGCAATGAACTCAAGATCTCTTTGAGATTAGCCAGTGCTCATAACTACACAGCCATCTCTCCAGCCCCTCTACCAGCTTTCTTATAGAACCATGGGCTGCCTACCCAGAAGTGACTTAAACAACAGTGGGTTGTAGTCTTCTCTGTCAAAAAAGAAATTCCTCCAGAGATTTGCTGGAAGGCCAATCTGATGGGGACAATTCCTCATTTGTGTATCCTTCTCAGATGACTCCAGTTGGTATTGATTAAAAAGCAACCAGCACACAGATCTGGGATTTGTCAGTACTCTTCTTTCTTCTTGGTAATGCCAGTTGCTTTCCCAACTGTTCTTGGGCTTGTTTGTGCATGAGAGCCTAGTGGAGATCTTTTTAATTCCTTAATGGGATTGGCTGGAGAGATGGATCATCAGTTAAGATATTTGCTGCTCTTTCAGAGGAAACCATTTCAATCATCAGTAACCACAGTTCAGGTCACCCCTGCTGCAGCTCCAGTTCCTGGGACCAGACCTGTCTCCTGACCTCTTTAGATGCCAGGCATGGGTAATGCACATACATACATTCATACATAGTTACCTACATACATACATTCTTACACATGTGGTGAACCTACACACATACACATGTGGTACACATACAAATATACACATGTGTTGCACATATATACGCATATGGGACACATACATATATACACATGTGGAGCACATTAATGCACATATAGTACATGTACATATATACACATGTGGTGCACATACATACAATATAGTACACATAATTATATATACATGTGGTACACATACATATGTACACATATTGTGCTTGTACATTAGTACACACATAAACATACACTGGTGGTACACATACACACCTGTGGTGCACATTCATACATTCACTTGTGGTATACACACATACTTACACATGTGGTAAGAACAGGCACACACGTAAAAATTAGTCTAATTTTTTAAGAAAATGAAAATAACTTATATTACTTTATATGAGAGAATGTTTGACTGTGTGTATGTCTGTGCCTATGGAGGTCATGGGATCCCATGGAACTGGTGTTATGCCCACAATGTAGTTGCTGGGAACCAAACTCAGGTCCTCAGGAAGAGCAGTCAGTGGTCTTAACTGCAGTGGTGTCTCCTCAGCTACAAAAATAAATTTTAAGGAACACTGCATCCTGAAGACCTTTACTTAAAGCCCTGTGTTTGATTGCATGGGGCTTATATTGAGGGCAAGTTAATGTAGCTCAAGATGAACTGGAAATTAATATGTGGCTGAGGCTGACTATGGATCTGATCCTCCTGCCTCAGACTCCTGATTAGAAGAATTACAGACAATCACACTACCCTGTGTCATTCTGTTACACTGTTCAAATGATTAAACCTGACTAGAGAGATGGCTCAGCAGTGAATAGTATCTTGATGTGGAATGTTACTGTAACTGTGAAAAGTGTGTTATTTTACTTTATGCTGCATTTGTTTGATTATGTAAAGATGTGTTACTTTTGCTTATGGTGCATTTGTTTATTTAAGTAAAGAGGTGTTGCTGATTCAACTTGCCTCCCTAAAGCTCCTGATTGTTCTAATACAAGCTGAACAGTCAATAACTAGGAAGGAAAACTATTCTCTCAGGCCTGGCAGGCCAATGAATATATAGGATGAAGACTCTAGGCTGGAAGTGAGAATGAAAAAGAAGAAGAGAAGGATGAATAAAAAGAGGCACATGTGTGGGACCATAAGCCAGGCATATGCGAGCCAGCTAGAAAGTGTGGGACAAACATAAGTACGTAAAGCAAAAACCCAGAGTCAAAACATGGAAGAAGAGGTACAGGTTAAGTTATAAGAGCTAGATGATAAGAGGGCTGAGAAAGAAATAGAGAAACATCACCCTTTACAATAGACACAAACAACATACAATATCTTGGGGGTAATGCTAACCAAAAATGTGAAAAACCTGTATAGTAAGAACTTTCAGTCTTTAACGAAGAAATTAAAGAAGAAACCAGATAATGGAAATATCTCCCATGCACTTGGATAGGTTGGATCAACATAGTAAAAATGGCAATCTTGCCAAAAGCAATTTACAGATTCAATGTAATTCCCATTAAAATCCCAACACAATTCTTCACAGACCTTGAAAGAATAGTACTCAACTTCATATGGAAAAACAAAACACCCAGGATAGCCAAAACAACCCTGTACAATAAAGGAACTTACAGAGGCATCACCATTCCAGGCTTCAAGCTCTATTATAGAGCCATAGTCCTGAAAACAGCTTGGTATAGGCAGAAAAATAGACAGGTTGACCAATGGAATCGAATTGAAAACCCTGATATTAACCCTCACACCTATGAACACCTGATTGTTGACAAAGAGGATAAGTTATACAATGGAAAAAAGGAAGCATCCTCAACAAATGGTGTTGTCATAACTGGATTGAGACATGTAGAAGATTACATATAGGTCCATATCTATTGACATGCATAAAACTTAAGTCCCAATGGATCAAAGACCTCAACATAAATTCACCCACATGGAACCTCCTAGAAAAGAAGGTAGGTGGTACTCTCAAACAAATTGGTGCAGGAGACTGCTTTTTGAACATAACACCAGTCGCACAAACACTGAGATCAACAATCAATAGATGGGACCTTCTGAAACTGAGAAGCTTTTGTAATTTAAAAGATGCAGTCATCAAGACAAAACACCAGCCCACAGAATGGGAAAAGTTATTCACCTACCCCACATCTGACAGATGGCTCATCACCAAAATATACAATGAACACAAGAAGCTATCCACCAAAACACCAAACAATGCAATTAAAAAGTGGAGTGCAGAACTAAATAGAGAATACTCAACAGAGGAATCTAAAATGGCTGAAAGAAACTTGAAAAAGTGCTCAACATCCTTAGCCATCAGGGACATGCAATTCAAAACCACTCTGAGATACCATCTTACTCCTATCAAAATGGATAAATTCAATATCACCAAACACAGTCTATGCTTAAGAGCATGTGGAGAAATAGGAACACACTCCATTGCTGGTGGGAGGCAATCTTGTACACCACTTTGGAAAGCAGTATGGCAGTTTCTACGGAAAATGGGAATCAGTCTACCTAAAGATCCAGAAATTTGACTCTTGGGCATATACCCAAATAATGCACCTTCATGCAACAAGGACATATGTTCAATTATGTTCATAGCAGCATATTTGTAATAGCCACAACCTTGAAAAAAAACTAAATGCCTCTTAACTGAAGAATGGATAGAGAAAATGTGGTACATTTACACAATGGAGTACTACTCAGCAGAAAAAAACAAGCAGTGGAATCTCGAATTTGGCAGGCTAATGGATGGAACTAGAAGAAACCATCCTGAGTGAGGTAACCCAGTCACAAAGAGATAAACATGGTATGCACTACCTCATATATGCATTTTTAGACATAGAGCAAAGGATTACCAGCCTACAATCCACATCACCAGAGAAGGTAGGAATCAAGGAGGACCTCAAGAGAAGACTGCATAGTCCATCGAAGAAGGGGAGTGGAAAAAGAAACCATGAACAAAGTGGGAGCATGAGGGGCAGGGCATGTAGGAAGGAGGCAGGAGGGAAGAAGTGGAGGAGGGGAGGAGAACAAGAGGACTGAGACAGGTTAGGAATACAGGAGGGCAAGGAAGGAGATGCCTTAATAGACAGAGACAGTACAGGTTTTTAGAGAGGTCTGGCATAGGGGAAATGTTAGAGGATCCTCATGGATGACCCCAACTAAGAATCCAAGCAGTGGTGGAGAAGATACCATTAATGTCCTTTCCCTATAATGAGACTGATGTGTACCTTGGTTACCATCCCTACGGTCTTCATCCAGTAGCTGTTTGAAGCAGAAACAAGCACCCACAGCTAAGCAGAACCATACTCCTGGAAACCAGGTGTGGAGATGAAGGTGGGATGAGCAATGGAGACAAGACACTGTTGAAGAAACCTGCAGAAACAGTTGACCTGACCTAGTGAGAGCATAGAGACTCTAGTCATAAAGCAGGGGAAACAGCATTGGATAGAAGCAAGTCCACTGAATGTAGGTGCCAGCTAGGAGGCCAAGACAGTCTAAGGGAGCTCTGACAGTGGAGCCATTGTTTAACACTAGAGCACTAATGGACTTTCAGAGCCCATTCCCTATGGAGGGATACTATTACAGCCTATATATAGCAAGGTGGGCCCAGGCCCTCCCTCAAATGATATGACAGACTTTGAAGGTCCCTGGTGGAGGACCTCCCTATATTTTGGCATGAGCTGGGGGATTGGGGGGGCTGGAGGGGAACTTGGGAGGTGGGAAGAGTGAGGGAATGGGGGCAATGGATATGTAAATATGAGTAGTAATTAAATAATTTAAATTCAAAAACAGGAAAAAATATTATAAGAGGTAGCCAGATATAAGGCTAAGATAACACCGAACATTCTTAACTAACAAAGAGCCTCTGTGTCATGATTTGGAAGTTGTCTGTTGACCCAAGATAAAGCCTGTTACAGGACATGGTTGCTCTTTCAGAAGACCAGGATTCAATACCCAGCATCCACAAAGCAGCTCACAACAGTCTGTATCTTCAGTTCCAGGGGATTCACAGCACTATTCTGGCATCCATTGTGCATTTCACACATGTGGTAAAAAACATACATTTAGGCAAACACCCATACACATGAAAATAATAAATAAAATGGTTTTTGGATAAAATTGATTTTTTAATGATATAAACATATCCCCATATGCTTGCTTTCATTTAAGGATTTTTTCTTTCCTTTTCCTCCTTTTTTCCACTGCATAATTACAGATATACCTGTTCATGTGTATAGGGATGAGGATGAGAGACAGGGTTGGTTGTGAAGGCCAGAGGACAATTTGTGTAGTTCTGTGTATCCATATTTAAAACGTTTTTCAAAAAGCAGCTTCTTTCACTGGCCCAGAAGAGCTCAACAAATGGGGTAGGTTGGCTGGCCAGGAACTCCCATGGATCTGCACTGCCTTCCCATTGCTGGGATTAGAAGCAATATATCACCTCCCTTTTATTAAAAATAGTATTTCAAGACACAGACTCTCCCTTTATCTGGCTCTCTCTCTCTATCTCTCTGTCTCTCTGTCTTTCTCTCTAAATAGAGATACACACACACACATACATATCTGAATCAGGGTTTCTCTGTGTGGTCCTGGATGTCCTGGAGCTCTCTGTGTAGACTAATCTGGTCTCAAACTCATACATCTGCCTGCCTCTGCCTCCTGAGTGCTGGAATTAAAGGCAAGCAACACCATCACTCAGCCAAACCTAATGTTTTTTGGGTGGGCTCTGGGCTCAGATTCAACTGGGCAAGCACTTCACTGACTGGGTTATCTGACCAAGTACCCCATCCCTTTTTATCTGTATTGTATTTTGTTTTGTGACAAGGTCTCATTTACCCCAGCTGGCCTTGAACACACTATAGTCTGGAAGATCCTTCTACTCCTTTTGTAAATCAGATAATAAAAATCCCAAGAGACTAGTGGAAACTAAGAGGTTTTCAATATACAATTCTGGAAAAAGGGACTCCAGCACAGAGAAAAGTCATAAGTGACCAAGGTGGGACTGGGCATTGGTGGCACACACCTTTAATCCCAGCACCCAGGAGGCAGGGACAGGCAGATCTCTGTGAGTTGGAGGACAGCCTGATCTACAAGAGTGAGTTCTAGGACAGCCTCCAAAGACACAGAAATACCCTGTCTTGAAAAATAAAATAAAATAAATGGCCAAAGTGCTATTTTAGCACCAGACAGTGTTTTTTTAAAAACATATTGAGAGATATTCCTGTTCTCTCCTGTAGGCTTGTAGGACTTGCATTCCCTTAATTACCTATATCATTTGTCTAGGACAAAATCCTCATCCAATAAATAATTTGGGACTTGAATCTGGCCCTTTCTGATTGCCACATTCACTAATCTGAACCTGCTAAATTAATGAGAGCAGCATTTATAACCTTCTGAAACAAAGAGGGACTAGTGGTTAGCTAGAGAAGAGGGTCTAGGAGCAGCCTGCTTGTCTGTCACTTTGATCAACTCTAGCCCACCTCATGCTGAGAATGGACTGTAACAAACTCTTTCTTATACTCTTTATTCTTCTCTGCTATCCCCCAAGTGCTGGGTCTACAAGTGCATACAACCACTTCCGTAGGAGTTTTAGGTTATCATTTGACATTACAATGTGGTTTAATACTTTTATGACATGGGTTTATGGACTAAGGTTGCTGTCTGAAGCTCCCAAGGAATCAAGGTGTGTTTTTACTATTAGATGGGTCATCATCTTGTTTATGAGATTGTTGTGATCATTGGATTTCTTTTCTTGTGTCCTCTCCATTTTCTCCTGGGGGAGCTGCTGTGCTCTTCCAGAGAAAGCTTCTGTCACCCAGAATGTAAGGGGACCCCAAATCTACAAAGGCATGGAAAAATTTGATTCATGTCTGTCAGTGGTCATTTCCTGGTATGCCCTGCATGAATGAAAACAAACCAACCTGGTGGAGGAAGCTGGTTCTGCAACAGGGTGTGTATCCAAGACTTAAGGTCCCAGGAAGGAGTTGAGCTTGTAGGAGTGGCTGTAGTGGAATCAGCCTGCTCTGCAAAGGGAACTGGCATTTCCTGCTGGGTCTTGACTCATGACTATTGGTTGTTTTCTTCGCCCAAACACTGGTGGATGCTTATCTGTCCTTGATACCCTGTGGCAAGTATAGGCACTGCCATGTACCAGTTTAGTAGCTGTGTGCTCCACTGAGCTCCAGGCATGAAGGAAGTCAGCCTGGGTTGCACTGTCTGTGTGGTGATCCAGCCTCCCGAGGCTTTGGCCACATTATGACCCTGCTGTGGTCGCCAGTTCCATGGTGTTCCTCATAGCAAGCAGTAACTTGGCTGTGCTGCAGCTTGAGGAGGAGCTGGGTACACATCATCCTTGCCTGCGAGTGGGGCAGGCAACAGCTGACCTGGACACCTAGGCCAGAGTGCAGCAGCTGTTGTGCACACTGATCAAGCTCCTAGGCCCAACGGCACCTGCTGCTCATCAACAATGCAGGGGAGACTTTCTACTAGTCCAGGACTGAGGCCTCTCCTTAGTGTGTAGTACCTGAAAGAACAGACTCAGAGCAGAAACAGGATGTCCTTGCAGGGTTAGCACAGCCTTCTTGTCTAAAGCTCTTGTGAAACAGTAGCCATTGCCTTGAGAAGTGCATCCTGGCTGCAGAGGAATTCAAGACATGAAGTCTCTGAACAAATCCCTCTACTTTCTGAAGAGCTCTCAGACAGTTGTACTCTTATCTTGCATTAGCAGTGTCTGCAGAGCTGGTGTAGATGGGAAAAATGAATATGAGGAGAAACTGCGAAAGGCTAAGGAGAAGAGAGTCACTGCTACTGTGTCATTTCTTCGGTCCTGTTTTTTAGGTACTCTTGTGGATATTTCCAAAGCCTTCTGAACGTGAATGAACCAGGAGAGGTGAACAACTACTGGGCTCTAAACCTGACCTCCATGCTCTTCTTGATCTACAGCACCTTGAATGCCTTCCCAGAAAGCCCTGGCTTCAGCAAGACTGTGGTTAACATCTTATCTCTTTGTACCCTATGCCTTTGTCATGATTCTGTCCACATTAACCCACTTTACTGCCATTTGCTTAGGGTCCTAGAGCTAGTCAATTTGTCTCCATGCTCAGGGGCCAACATAGGATTTGCCCTCACCTGCGAGTTTTGGGATTTCCAGATCTACCCCTGGTCAAACTGGCAATGGTGTAACAGGCTCTGGCTCCTGTGGTGACCTCTCTTGACACTGTCCCTGTGGTCCTGGTCTGCTGTGGGGGGGAGGAACAAGGATCCATGAAGGAAGTGCTGAGAGATTCAAACCTATTACCGATCACAATGATGTCTGCATGCCTGCCTGCAAACACACAGAGAAACACACACACACACACACACACACACACACACACACACACACACACACACACACTAGGGGGGCACAGGTCCAAGTTAGGCATCTTCCTTTTATTTCTATTTTGAGGTGTGATCTCTCACTGACTCTAAACTCACCACTTCAGCCAGACTGGGAGAATGACAGCCAGAGAGTCCTGGGATCCTCCTGTGTCTAACCCACCCTCTAGCACTGGAAATACTTATTTTTTTCACTACACACAGCTTTTGACAACACAGCTGGATATCTGCACTCAAGTTGTAATGTTGAGCAGCAAGAGTTTTCCCAATGAAGTGTCTCCTTAACCCCCAAGACTTGCATAAGACCCAAAAGGGAGGAGCAGCAACATTAGGAAGATGAAATGCTGCTTTGCTCTATGGAGAATCCAGATACAGAGACCAAACCAGAGCTAGTGAGAGTCAAAGACTGGGACAGTTCAGCATAGACAGAATGTGGGTATAGAGAGATTTCAGGGGGGTAAAGACAGGTATTACTAAATGGTCCCCTTGAGTTCCATCCCCAGAATCCTCATGATTGAATAGGGAACCACCTTGCACATGTTCCCCTGACCTTAACAATCATTCCCCATCCTCCAAATATAGATAGCACTAGGTTTTCCAACTTCAAAATCAGTGGGGTTGTGGAGGTGATGTCTTTAATTGCTGGCACTCAGAAGCCAGAGGCAGGCAGTCCTCTGTGAGTTCAAGGACAGAGTGGTCTACTGAGTGAGTACCAGGACAGCTGCAGCTCTTGCTCAGAGAAACCCAGTCTTATGAAAACAAAAACACAAACAACAAACAACCAAACAAAATTCCAATGGAATTGGAATTGTGCACACCATTAGTCCTTGCTTTCAGGAGGCAGAGGCAGATTGTTCCTCGCTACCGTCTTGCCAGCAAGAACGATGCAGCACACTCAAGATCCTTCTGCAGTAAAGCTTTAATGCATCTTGAGAGGGAGAGCATAAGCTTACAGAGCAGAGACCCCCAAACACCCAAAAACCCATCCCTTATATAGGCTGGCAGCCGCTGCCTAGGACGTGTCACCGCCTGACTGGCTGCAGCTCATTGGACCACATGACACCATGGGAGAGGCAGAGACCAAGGGATGGAAAGTTACCCAGCGCCTGCGCACTAACTTGTAACGGCTCCTTACATCTCCCTCTTTTTTATTAATTAATGATAAGGCTTCATATTTTTACAAGCAAGTAGGTCACACATACATTGAGGGATAGAGGCAGAGGTTGTACCTCCCAAATCATACAATAAGACTGTGTACGAGAGTCGCCACTAGGCTGTTAGCTTGACCCGAAGCGCTCTCGACCTGTCCTCCACCGTTTTTCTGGGAAAGGGAAACTGGGGCAGGCAACCCTTATGCGGGGCAACATGCCTCCCAGAGAAGCCTGCATATTAGGCAACTCTCTGTGCGATGCTTTGCTCGACATCCCTCATGGGCTGCTCAAGCCAGATACTCTACCCTGTGCAATGAGCCTAGGCTCCAGGTGTGCAAGAGCTGTCTGGCCGGCGGCCTATTGCTTAAGCATTGTTAACCAAATGTCAGTGGAAGCCCCTTGTTCCAAGGCTACAAGCACTTGGGCGATAACCACCTTGTCCCTCTTAGTTTGAGCCCTGAGCCTACAGACCAGCCAGAGAAGCAACACCAATCTGCAGCAAATGGCTGCACTAAACAATCCCACCCCCACCCATTCCTTAAAATAGCTGATGCAATCCATGATGACAGTCCCTCCGTCAAGGACAGGTCAAGGCGCGTGGAGTTAATCTGGATAATAGCGGCTCTCAACTCCAGAAGCATTTGCTCAAATTAGGAGGTCCAGTTCTGCAACATGAACTGAGAAAGGCTTTTAGACAGATTAGCTGCTTTGGTAAAATTCTCATATTGGATGGAGGTGACACATAGGCCGGGGAGCTTCTGCTCACAGCCTAGTTGGGCCATCTGCCATAATATGTCCAATTGTTCCTGCACTAAGTCAATGCGCTGGTTTACCAGCATCAGGCCTCCCTGTATCTGAGTGTTTGCAGAGGCCTGTCTGTCCAAAGCCTCGGAAAGTCTGTCCAATTGTGCAGGAGTAAAATTGGCTGTGACTCCATATTTCCTGACTGATTCTGCCAATTCTTTTATCTGATTATATTCCGCGGGCGCATGCATCTGCTCTCCCTCAATGCCCTCAAAGACAGGAAAAGCGAGGCACAGCTTTCTTTTTACCTTTTCCAGAAGAAAAGAATAAGACTTTGGGTGTGTCTCATAGGGAGGGGGCACCGAAGGAACAACCTGTGAGAGGGCTGTTTGAAACTGCCGTCTTCGAGGTTTTTTGCTATTTTGTATATGGTCATCCGGATGGTATCTTTCTTCCTCATATTTAGCAGCCTCCTCATCTAGCTCAGCTTCTTCCTCAGTATCTGAGACCTCATCTCCTGAGCTTTCAGAGTCATCAGAGCTATCAAGATTTAAGGCTTCAAGCTCATGTACAGGATCTGACAAATACACCCCCTTGTCATTAGACTCACCGGGGGAGGACTTTTTCCTTCTTGTGGATGGTTTTTTTCTTGCGCGCGCCCAACCTCTCACTATGCTTGGTTTCTGACATGCTATCCTGGACCTCTTCAAGGGTGCTACAACACCGAAAAAGATCGACAATCCCAAACCAAAGTCCAGAAAAGACATACCTCACCGAATCGTACCTGCCTGCCGTTCTGAATCCTTTTTGTAGCCAAGGGGTCTCCGATGGTGCTGGCGATGATGAGATCTCGATTCCTGGGTTTCGGCACCAGTTGTTCTGCGCGGTAGCAAGAACGTTCTTGCCAGCAAGAATGACGCGGCACACTCAGGATCCTTCTGCAGTAAAGCTTTAATGTGTCTTGAGAAGGAGAGCATAAGCTTACAGAGCAGAGACCCCAAACACCCAAAAACCCGTCCTTTATATAGGCTGGCAGCCGCTGCCTAGGACGTGTCACCGCCTGACTGGCTGCAGCTCATCGGACCACATGACGCCATAGGAGAGGCAGAGGCCAAGGGATGGAAAGTTACCCAGCGCCTGTGCACTAACTTGTAACGGCTCCTTACAGCAGATCTTTGTTTAAATTAAAGATAAAGAAGAAAAGAGGCAGATGAGACATGTTAACCAGTTTATTATTAGGCCCGGCAGATTAGGGAGACTGAGACAGAGGAGGAACAGGGGTAATGGCTGACTGCCATTTCCAGTCACCAGAGAGAGGCAGAGAAAGCACGTAGGTGGGAGAAGAGAAAGCAGAGCAGAGACAAGATTAGACAGAGAGTAAAGAGAGGGAAGTGGAGAGAGAGAGCATAAATGGGCATGGATTAAAGAGGTCCTTTGCACCTGCATGCAGACTTAGTTCCCATGGAACCCTGGGCTGACCAGTGTACTGACTGTTCTGCCAGGTAACAGGGGCAGGTCAGCATAATGCCTGAACCTTTCACCATCACTAAACTGCTGAGCTCAGAGTCTCCTCCCTTTAAAAGTAACTCCAGATAATTTCATCTAAAATCAATTATAATGATTCTCTATTAAGCCTGAAAAGAATCTTTAGGGTTTAAGAACAGTAAATGACTGAGGGCTGGGAGGACCCAAAACTTGTGCTGAATTATCCAGTGCTATGGAAATGGAAAGGGGGCTCAGCATTTAAGTGTTCTTACAACGGACCTAGGCCCAAATCCCAGAATGCACATGATGGCTCACAACCATCTGTAACTCCAGTTCCAGAGAATCCAGCACCCTCTTCTGGCCTTCACAGGCACCAGGCATGCACATGGTACACATGCATACATGTAGCTAAAACACGCATAGATAAACTGACAAGACGATCACTCCATAATATAGTTAAGAGTAAGGTGTTCATTGTACATATGAGAGTGAAAGACAACATCCAAAGGCATCTGGAAAAGTCCAGAACAGAGAGAGAAAGTAGTAGATTCAACATGGCCAGCAGACCCAACCAGTCCAGGATAGAAGCAGGAGCCAAGGGGGGGGGAAGAAAAAACAGAGAGAGGGGGAGAGAAGGGAGGAGGGGGACAGAGACAAAGACAAAGGTGGGGGAGGAGGAAGGGAGGAAGGGAGGGGAAGCAAACTATTAAAGTTATAAGGAGAGTGAATAGCTGAGGAGGAGGAAGCTGTGGGCTGGAAGGAGGTGAGGGAAGGGGAGGAGGAGAAAAGGCTTGAAAGATGCATGGACTCTGCAATGTGGAACAGTACTTATGACACTGAGGGACCCTGAAGGCCAGTGTGCACTTTGCTATGCTAACAGGCACTGCAGATAGCCATTTGCCCTTCTGGAGTTTGGGGAAATGGAGTTTCTTTTGGACCTGACAAGTCCCACACATAAAATAAAAACAAACTAAAATGATAAACTCCCAGTGCCAGCCCCTATCACTCCTGCACATGTGGAGAAAGGGTTTACTAGAGTCGTGGTTGCTGACACTAGTGTGCAGGGATATGCTTGTTTTAGGAGGTTTATGGTCCGTGTCCACTTCTGGGGTTCCATCTAAGGGTTCATCCTCAAGTTTCTTCAAGGCCTTACATAGGAATTTAGCTACCATGCTGAGCTGGGGAATGCAAATCCCAGATCCTTCATGACCAAGAACGCTCTTGGTTGTTTTACAGCTGGGGTTCTGAAGATAAGCAGCACACTTGCAGCGACTGGAAAGGCTCTTTATGCTTGGTGGTTAGCTTTACGTTTCAGGAATTGGACCTTTTGAGGAGGATTTTGGCCATAGAGGGGGAAACATGACATTCATATGAGTCTAGTGTTTAAAGAGTTAGAATATGCTGTCTTTAAAAAGATCTTGGAGGGTGTCTGGAGCAATAGCTCAGTGGTTAAGAGGACTCACTGCTCTTACTAAAGGACCTAGTTTCAATTTCTAGCATCCGCCAGGCAGTAACTGTAACTGTAACTCCAGTTCCAGGGGATTCTACACCCTCACAAAGACATACATGCAGGCAAAACAGCAATGCAAATTAAAATGAAAACAAAAATTTTTGCTGGTTGATGGTGGCACACACTGTTAATCCCAGTATATGGGAGACAGAGGCAGGTGCATCTCTATGAGTTCAAGACCAGCCTGGTCTACTAAAGCTAGTTCCAAGACAGCCTCCAAAGCCACAGAGAAACCCTGTCTCGAAAAACAACAATAACAACTAAAAGATCTTGAAGGACCAGGTAGTGGCACACACCATTAATCCCAGCACTTGGGAGGCAGAGACAGGTGGATCTCTGTGAGTTTGAGGCCAGCCTGGTCTAGAAAGCTACACAGAGAAGCCCTGTCTCGAAAACAAACAAACAAACAAACAAAAAACCCAGAACTTGAAGGACTGACTTCAATTCTTCTCCCAGCCATGTGGGAAAACAACATAGAACCATAGGAGATGGAGAAAGCAGCCCTCACTCCACTCACAATCTACTGGTACCTAATCTTGACTTGTCAACCTCCAGAAACACAAGTATTCATGTTATATAATGGTGTGTGTGTGTGTGTGTGTGTGTATTTGTGTGTGTGTATTTGTGTGTGTGTGTGTGTGTGTGTGTGTGTGTGTGTGTGTGTGTGTGTGTGTGTGTGTGTGTTTCATACTTATTTGGCTCTTTTTGATGGCCTGCCACCTAACTCCCAAATAAACCACAGGCAGTCTTATTATTTCTTATGAATGTCCAGCCTTAGCTTGGCTTGTTTCTTGCTAATTTTTCTTATCTTAAATTATCCCATTTATCTTTTCTGTCTGGACTTGTTTTTTTTTTTTCTTCTTTTACTGTTGTATGTCTTACTTTCCTTCTTACTTCGTGACTGGCTGGGTAGCTGGGCAACTCGCCCCTGACATCCTCTTCTTCTTTTTCTCTCATTCTCCTTCTTTTCTCATTTCTCCTCCTATTTCTACTCTCTGTCTGCCAGCCCTGCCCATCCTGCTCCTGCCTTGCTATTGGCCATTCTGCTCTTTATTAGACCATCAGGTTTTTTAGACAGGCAAAGAATCACGGTTTCACACTTAAAATCCATGCAGCATAAGGAAAAGTCACACACCTTTAAAATAATATTCTACTGTTAGACCCCCGGAAAACTCAGGTATCCGGGGTCCCAGACCAGGACCATGGTCACCCCAATCACCAAGCAGATTTGAGAGCTTGCTGCAAACTGCATGAGGCTTTATTGTAATTTAACAAGCTAACCCCATGTTAGATCGGGTCTTTCAACCTCCCGCCAGGGCAGATGGCTTGTAAAGACAGCTCGAACCCACTGCATACAGATATTGTAGGGCAGTGTAAGGGGAGTGTCTAGGGGTATGCACAGGCTCACTATTGGTGTGCCTCCAGCCTTGGAGAGTTTGCCCTGTGTTGATTGGCCAACTGGTTGTTATGGCCCATAGGCCCTACCAGGGTGGTTGCTATGTTGTGTCATTGCTGTGTGCTTGTCCATATAGTACACCCAGGGTCATAAAGCATAGCGCCACCAGCTAACTTCTGATTGGTTCCTTGTCACGAGGCAAGCATCTGACTTTCTAGTGTCCAGGACAAGGTCATATAAGCATGTGTTTGGCTGCTATGACTGCCAAAAGAGGAGCTGGTCCCTTCATTCCCCCATTTACTTTTTTAGAAATTCCAATCATGGAATTGTTGTCTCTCTAGCGCCCCCATCATGGAGTGAGAGATATTGGCATCCCCATGCAAGGGAGTCCCTTCTGACTTAGCATTTTAATCAGGGAAAATGGGCGGCGAATTCTTTCCCAAACTACTTCCTGCTGACTTTGGGATGAAGTTAGGGACCCCAGAAGGTTGAAATGCTAGTCAAAAGCAAAAAAGGGATTTAGGCAATGGGGAATCCATCAGAGGCTTTGGTTAGCAGACTCCATTGCAGAGACAGGAGGTGTCCATATCAGCTGAACTAGTTCACATCCACAGCAAGTCCAGGGCTCGAAGTCTACTTAGAACAGCCTGTAGTCAGCAACTGATACTCAGATGTCTGCCGGAAGCAGAAACCTGTTTAAGACATTTTTAAACTAGGAACAGAGGTTAAAACTTATTTACTGAAGCTCACAGTGCAGAAAAAAACAGATAACTGTATATCTGTTTAAACAGCAGGAACATATTTATAACTTTGAGTCCTAGCAAAAACTATAGATTTGGGCTATAAACATGTACATTTTTCTTCCGTCCAGAGAGCCAGGTATGGATTGGACAGAGGTGCCTTTGGCCTGATGAAAAGCCCTTTAAGTTTGTACTTAGATGACAACCAAAATAAACTTAAATCCTTGACCTTGTGCCTTAACAGTAGATAGTCATTATTTTACCAGCTAACATGCTGACTACAGTCTATAGTAGATCTGACTGTCTAATGCTGCCAAGTTGACAACCCTTAATATTTCAGAGATCTGAGAAGGGTATATTTTATTCAAATCTACTAAAAGTTGACAGAAGCCAGTCCATATATAGTTAGCCATACCCAAGTTTCTCCATTACCGCTGGAGGCAGGTGTCTCAAAGACCAGCAATCTTTGCCAGGCCTAAAATGTGAGAGTTTTTTTTCCTCTTTGTGGAAGAGGGACATGGAAAAGACTGACCTTGTTTTGTCTAGGCAAAGGGGGTGCAATCAATTTTCCAGTGTCCAGCAGCTTTGTCCACAGTCTCGGCTAGGTCCTGGCAGGCGGCAGGTATCACATCTGAGCATCTCGCTCACTAGTCCAGGTGCAGGAACTGAGGTGTCTCTTAATCTTCTTTGGAGACTTTGGGTCACTGTCAGGATCTGGCAGTCTGTCTGACATTATAAACTTTAAAGATAATAATTTAAATGCCATATTCTGAAGATCTCTGAAGCATTAGAGGTCTGTTTTAGGTACTTGATTAAGCACACAAGAAGCATACAGGTGGCTAGGTAAGGTCTTTTTTCTGTAATTAATTTTCAGCCTGACTGTAACTGGTTGTAACTTAGTAAAATATTTGAAACTTAGCACAGCTGAATTTAAGACTGCATAGGGTTACCTTAGAGTCCTTAAACAGTAGTTACATGTACACATTTTAGCTGCTTGCTCAAATGAGACAGGGTTTTTCTGTAGCTTTGGACCCTGTCCTGGAATTTGATCTGCAGGACCAGGCAGGCCTTGAACTCACAAAGATCCATCAGCCTCTGCCTCCCAAGTGCTGGGATTAAAGGTGTGCACCACCAACGCCCTAAGCTTAACTTCTAAAAACATAAACTGTAATATCTTATAATAGATTAGCAGCTTTTATAAAACAAGAACTTTACATTGTCAGGCTTTGCTTAAATATGATTCTAAATTGAAGCTCTTTAAGTAAAAACATTAATAAAAACAAACATTTAAAAAACTGGTTTTAAAAAGAAATTTAAATTCCCTTAATGTCTTTCTGTAATATATAGAAGCATTAACATTTTAAATCTTAACTGAAAAACTTGTTTTTAAGATGGTACCTCTAATTTCCATGTGGTCACCTTTAGTCAAGATGGCGGTTTAAGTATCCTTTTTTCAACTTCAGCAAAATGGCTACCAGTCAGCCATGGGACCAGTTTGCCATGTGGCTGGCTACAAAATGGTCGTAACATTTGTTTAGCTACATGCTTGTAACAGAACTTAGGTTATACCAGGAAATAGAACATTTTAAAACAAGTATACATAAATTGCTTGAGAAATAAACAGGACTTTTTAAACAGAATTAGCTTAATATGGTTAAAATTTTAACTTATATTACCATTTTTAAAATTTACTATTTGTAGACATGAGAAACCGTAGCAAACAGTTTACATTTTTCTCTTTTAACAACCTTTTTTTCTGACCTTCAACAACTTTCCTCTGACCTTCTACGACTTGCTTTAACCCTCTATAACTTTTTTATACCTTTAGTTCATTCCTCTGATTTTCTTAGACATTCTTAGACAAATTTCCTTTTCCCTTTCTCTCTTTATTATTTAAGTCTCCTACATTTTTTCTCATTTCTCAGTCAACATAAAAACTTTTATCAAAGTCCCTTTTACAGTTTTTAATAACTTTAAGTCTTTTTTTTTTGAAGTCCAGATCAGGCCAGATAAGTTCATATGCCCCAACTCCATGTGCTCAAGGCAGAGAGACCTGGGGTGGGGGTGCTGCTGGTAACCCCAGACCCTCGGCCAATGCAGGGGTGGGAAAAAGACCCCTTCGGCCCCCCTGCATACCATGTGTGTGGAGCACAGAGAAGGCCGGGCAGCCAGGCAGATGTCGGCCTTGCAGCCTTGTTCCCTCAGAGCAGGGAAACTCCCGTGGCAGGCAGGACGGCAGCTGGGGCAGACCAGCCCCACTTGGCATGCCTCACAGACCCGCAGGTAGGGATAGAAAGGGGGTGGCGTGGTAGATCCTGAATTGAAAACCAATGATGATAACACAGAATAGACAGGAATAGACAGAATAGACAGACGCCAACCCAATCCGCCCGTGCCGCTTATAAGGCAATGGTGCTTATAAGGCAATGGCGCTGAGAAGACAGGCAGCAGAACCCGGTGGCTACAATCACCACTAACTGAGGAGGATCCAAGTCCTTGGCCTCCGTTCTCCGTTCGTACCTCCTGGGTGTCCTCAGAGCATCAGTCTGTAATCCTCCTGGCACATCTGCTGATCACAGTTGAGGTGGAATCCAGGGATGGGGTGGTTAGTATGGAGACAGACAAACAGCAAAAACAGGACAGACATCAGACAGGACAAACCGCACGGCAAAGAAATGGTGCCCCAAACCAAAATTACAAACAACCCTTGGACTTTCGTCCAGGGTGGAACCAAGGGTTCCAGAAACACATCTATTTCTGGGCATGTCTGCTTTCCCTATGATCCAAATTATACAAATCACGAGACCTGCGCAGGCTCAGATAAACAAAACAGCAAATTCAAGTGGCACCAAACCAACAAAAACAAGCAAACATATAACATTGAACATATAAGTTGCGAGCTCAAATCATCTTACTCCAAGATCGAATCCACTCAGGTGAGGGGTGGTCGAGAATCCCGGAAGAGCCCCCAAATGTTAAACCCCCAGAAAACTCAGGTATCCGGGGTCCCAGACCAGGACCATAGTCACCCCAATCACCAGGCGGATTCGAGAGCTTGCTGCAAACTGCATGAGGCTTTATTGTAACTTAACAAGCTAACCCCATGTTTAGCTCAGGTCTTTCACCCTCCCGCCAGGGCAGATAGTTTGTAAAGACAGCTCGAACCCACTGCGTACAGATATTGTAGGGCAGTGTAAGGGGAGTGTCTAGGGGTACACACAGGCTCACTATTGGTGTGCCTCCAGCCTTGGAGGGTTTGCCCTGTGTTGATTGGCCAACTGGTTGTTATGGCCCATAGGCCCTCCCTGGGTGGTTGCTATGCTGTGTCATTGCTGTGTGCTTGTCCATAAAGTACTCCCAGGGTCGTAAAGCATAGCACCACCCTGGTTGGCGCTATGCTTTACTTCTGATTGGTTCCTTGTCACAAGGCAGGCATCTGACTTTCTAGTGTCCAGGACAAGGTCATACAAGCACGTGTTCAGCTGCTATAACTGCCAAAAGGGGAGCTGGTCCCTTCACTACCACAATCAATTTCTATTTTTGTAATAACTTAAGGAAGCTGAGCAATTTTTGGAGATCAGGAAGAAAACTGAATGCCTCAATTGGGCTCCATCACCCACAGCTATGGGTAGGGTGATTTTCTGTATGGACAATACTGGTCCATGTTGTGTTTGTTTGTTTGGTTTCTCTGAATAGCTCTGTCTGTCCTGGAACTAACTCTGTACACCAGGCTGGCCTTGAACTTGGAGATCTGCCAGCCTCTGCCTCCTAAGTGCTAGGATTAAAGGCAGGACCACAACCACCGGCAACATTTCTTTCTTGCTCATTTTCAATATATCAACTCACTATCTTCTTAGATACTGAGAGTGCTTATATGCATTTACATGCATGAGAGCACAGGTACCCACTAGGGGTATACATGCTTAGTTTTCATTTCTGGTCCCAAGTTCATGTTTAGTAAGGATTATGAGGTGTGGCATTGTTGGAAGAGATGTGTCACTGGGGATGGGCTTTGAGATTTCAAAAGGGGAGGCCAGGCCCAACCTTTCCCTCTTCCCCACCCCCTGCCTCCAGATCAGGATGTCCTTTTTTGGGGGGGGGGTTTAAGACAGGGTTTCTCTGTGTACCTTCGGAGCCTATCCTGACACTCATTCTGGAGACCAGGTTGGCCTTGAACTCACAGAAATCTGCCTGCCTCTGTCTCCTGAGTGCTGGGATTAAAGGTGTGTGCCACCAATGCCCAGCTTTTTCTTCTTCTTTTTTTTTAAAGATAGGGTATCTCTGTGCTTCAGCCCTACCTGTCCTGGAACTAGCTCTTTAGACCAGGCTGGACTTGACCTCACAGAGATCTGCCTGCCTCTGCCTCCCAAATGTTGGGATTAAAGGAATGTGCCACCATGCCTTGCTCAGGACGCATGCCTACAGTGCCATGATTGCTGTTGCCATGTTCTCTGCTATGACGATAATGGGCCAACCCTCTGAAACTGTAAGATAGTTCCCAGTTAAATGTTTTTCTTTTATAAACTGCCTTGGTCATAGTGTCTCTTACAGCAATATAACAATAACTAAGACACTGGGTGACATAGCATACCCAATCTGGTGTTGGAGTCCCAGGGAGATCCTACAGAACTTCCAATTTTCATTCCACATTGAAATTCACATGATGTTGGTCCTAACACCAGTTAAGAAAGAGCTCAGAATAGATGAACATGCCAGTGAGAGTGAGGGCAAGCAGGCAGAAAACACACAGCTTCCTTCTTCTGTGTCCTTCTATGTGGGCTGCCAGCTGAAGATGTGGCCTAGATTTAGGGTGGATCTTCGACTCATAGGATTCAGATTTAGGTAGTGTCTCCACCTCAAATAATTCAACCAAAGAAAATCCTTCTCAGGTGTGCCCAGCTGTCTGGATTTCAGTTAATTCGTAATTATCCAAGATCACAACAAAGATTAGCTACCAGGGCATCCCAACATTAGCCAGAGACCACCATACATTCTCAATTATCTGAGTCCAATGAGAAGGGAGTGGACTCTCTTGAATATGTATAAGATGAGCCTTGTGGAATCCTTACTTCTGCCTGCCTCGAGTCTGGAGTCCCGGCCTTCCCAGCTCTCATCCCTCAGGCTGAGGTGTCCCAACATGTTTGGCCTGCAGAGAAAAGCAGTGATCAGCCTGAACCTGTACTGTGGAGGCGCCAGCCTGGACTCGGAGTCTCGCAAGGGGGAGGGGAGGCCAGCCTGCTGCCCCGAGAGCCGGTAGTCATGCGGCCGTCGCCCATGGGCACCGAGGACCCCGACGTTACCACTTCGGCCAAGAGGTGGCTGCTCGGGTCTCCCGGCCTCCTCGCTGTGCCGCTGGAGGAGATGTCCACACTATCATGTCCCCAGAGGAGGAGCTGGAAGGCTTCGAGCTGGAGGTGCTCAGCAAGCTGCTGGCCATTCTGCCCATGCTGGAGCATGTGAGCGAGGCGGCTAAGAACTGGGGTGCTGATGGCTTGCTGCCCTCCACGCCACCGGCCGCTGGCCGAGGAGGAGGACAATGAGTTGTATGGCCAGTTGCTAGATATCATCTCGAGCTACCTCCGGAGCAGGCAGCCAGCTTCAAGGACGCAAAGGTGCTGGGCGAGGCGGGCCCTGGGGGCGCTGGGCGAGGCGGGCGCTGGGGGAGGGGGAGACCCTGCTGCACGTGGGCCACGGCGTGCAGGGCAACCACGAGACGGCCTTCCAGGGCATGCTTCGGAAAATGGACATTAAAAACAAAGACAATGTCAAATCTTTTTCTCAAGTCATGGTCCATGTTCTCAAAGATGGCATAACAAACTGGGGCAGGATTGTGACTCTTATTTCTTTTGGTGCCTATGTGGCCAAACACTTGAAGAGCATAAACCAGGAAAGCTGCATCCAACCATTAGCAGAAAGTATCACAGATGTTCTTGTAAGGACAAAACGGGACTGGGTGGTCAAACAAAGAGGCTGGGATGGATTTGTGGAGTTCTTCCACGGACAGGACCTAGAAGGCGGCATCAGAAATGTGCTGCTGGCTTTTGCGGGTGTTGCTGGAGTAAGGCTGGTCTGGCATATCAAATAAGGTAGCCTTGTGAGTGCAGTAGGGGGCACTTAACTCCAGGAAACAAACCACATGCTTCTGTGAAAACAAATGTATTTATGGAGTTGGACTTGAAGCTGCCCAGACTTTAACAATCTAGGAGTTCCACTCTAGCATATAGTCAGAAAGAAAGCAAGTGGCTACAGATTGTGGCTAACAAGAATAAATACATGGCAAAAGTGCTCCTTCTTGAAGAGTTACTATCTGAAAGAAGCCAAGTTTTCACTCAGCAAACTTTGGGAGGCCGTGGAGGAGGACTTGTAGATTGAATGGAAGTGGTAGGTGGACAGACTTGATTTCCTTGTCTAGAAGAGTGGCCAGTCCTCAGGCTAGTCATAGAGCTCAATAAATGTGCAGAGTCTATCACTCTCCTGTGGTGTTGAAAGAAGCGCTAATGATGGTGATCTGTGTAAGATGGATTTAAGCTACAAGGAACCAGGCCATGACTAGAAGCTGCAGTACTGTACAAGAATGTGAAAGGAGGCTCTGTGGTGAGCTTTCCCAGGTGTACTTCTTGACAGAGTCCAGGTGCTCAGGACATGTAGACCTGTCTACTTTGGCTTGGTTTTGTGATAATCTTGAATTTATTATCCTATTAATGGCCAAAATACTTGACATAAGGTTCACTAATTAGTTACAAAACGGAAAAGCCTCAATTTTTAAGGTAAACAACATACAAAATGTATTTGTCTGTAAAAATTGTATATATTTTTACAGAAAATTATTTCTTTGGACATAAAACGAGGGACTCCAATTTAGTTTTTCCATACCCTTTTGAGATTTGCAACATCTCTAGTTAGAAATCTATTTCTTACAACTTTTTAAAACTTTGTCATGATCAGCTCTAGAGTATATACGGAAACAGTTGTGTGTGTGGACTGGTTGTAGTAAAACAAATCGGATTCATAACTATGCAGACTTAATTTTCCAGTCTGATTTTGTATGTAAGGATCACATGTAGATGTAAGGAATTTGACCTCCTGTTGACTTTAAATTGTACAGTGGTTTGGTAACACAGGATAGACTCATAACCATGGTGCAATTCACAAGGTTTACTTGTTTGACACAAGTTTAAGCCTGGCGGTGTCAATAAAACAAATATGTATTCCTTTTCTACTAATGATTGTCAAGCTTTGTTTTGAATTTCTGTATTAGTCTCTAAATGTCCCACCTGTTATATTAACCTTTACTTCCTCTCCTTTATTTACATACTGGCTTGTTACAATCCTTCAGGTCCCTCTAGATATAATCCAAGTCTACATTTCCTCCCTGGAACCCCTACACTTACCCTCCCAAAATTGTGTGTTTGAACATTGGACCCCAGCAGGTGGTACTGTTTGGGAAAGGTGTGCTCCTTAGGAAGTGGAGCCTTGCCAGAAGTAGTAGGTCACTGACAACAAGAGAGAACTGGATGTAACCAGCCTCTTCAGGTTCCTACTGCCCTAGCTACCCGCCTTTCCTGCTACCATGCCTTCCCTGTCCTTGAAAGCAGAAACTGAGGAAATCAGTGTGATTTGTGCCTAGACAAGGTTAGTCCATTTATTGCTATGATGTCAGAAGGAGACGTTGTAGAAAATAATAGACACCTGGCCATATACAGAATGCCCTGGGGATAGTTTCTGGCCATACAGTGTGGTAGTTGTTGATTGGTGGATCTTTACATTAGTGAGCGCCCCAAGGACTTTGCATTGCAGTTGAACCTCTGCAGAGTGAGTTCCCTTCTGAGGCTGTGGCCTTCACATTTATTTAATCATTTATTGGTTTCAGGAATGACTGTACTTAACTCTTATTTTTCTTTATAATCTCCCAATTTTATTTTTATATTCTCTGTTTATGTCATTTCCACTTTTATGTGTCCCCTTTTCACAGTGAAAAATATGCATTAGCTTATATTAACTACACATGAGTAAAGAATCTCACAGTGACATTTCCATACATGTATATGAACTTGAACACATCCCTCTGATCTCGCTAACTCTGGCCTACTGATTCCACGTACCTCAGTTTTCATTTATTCTTCTTTTTTTGTTCAGCCCTTTCTTTCTATGTATACAACAAGTCATGTGGATTCCTATTCTGAGGATGCACAGGCTACATGGGATGATCTTTTTCTTCTTTTAATTAGGGATGGGTAGGGTTCAAGACAGGGTTTCTCTGTATATAACTCTGGCTTTCCTGAAACTCACTCTGTAGACCAGGTTAGCCTCAAATTCAGAAATCTGACTGGCTCTGTCTCCCCACTACTGAGATTAAAGGCATGTGCTACCACCACCTGGCTAGCTAGTGTCTTAAGGGCACAAATGTGTCTTTGTGATCTAGCAGAAAGCCTCCTGCTAGGTGGTTATCTTAGGATCTTCCTGGCAGTTCAAATGTCATGACTGGCAAGGGCAGAGGTAACAGTCAGATCCCATTCTTTTGATGTTATTGAAAAGTTTCTATACCTGATTAGCCTCTCTGCTGATGCAGCAATCCAAATCAGTACTAAATCAAATCACCCCAAATTTGAAAAAGCCCACATTTAATAGATACAGTGCTACCGGGTGGTCTTCCAGCCTCCCAGAGAATATATGGGGAAGGGAGACTGGAAAAACCATGAGTCTGTTCTCTGGGATGCAGTTTAAATACCCTGTGGGAGTGGTCTTGAGTATCTCTGGGGTTTGGCTATCATTTGGCAGGCTTTCTGAGATGCATCAGGGTTTGGAGGGAGATTTGGGAAGGGGGGTTTGTGTGGAAACTCCACCATAACATTCTAGACTCTTGGGTATATGGATGCCAGGGGCTGGGGCAAAGCTTCCACCTTATATCACTTATGCATGGAACAGGGCAGCTGGAAAGAATTCAAGAACAGAATAAATAAAAGTCTAACAACAGCCTGTTCTTTGAGGAAGAAAAGAAGTTTCCTTGATGGGATATAACACACCCTGTCCTTCACCTTCTCTGTCTCTCTGTCTGACTGCATCTATCCTTTCATGGGACATTTTCATTTTTTATCTCTACTGGTGAGTCAGTTATAGTACTGAAGCTACTGTGTTATCAGGCACAGGAGGTGTGGATAATAATGGTTTTGAAGCAAAAGATCAGTACTGTTAGTCCAAGGACTCAAAAAAGATGTCCAAGGACAAAACAACTTAGGACTAGAATCATCTGATCAGCACTTCATAGAAAAAAAAAACAGACATTTTATTGACAAGGACAGTCTTTCCTGATTATCGCAAGCCTAGGTTTAAATAAAACTCTCTCTTCCAATCTTTTCTCTTTTTTTCTAGATGGGGTTTCTCTGTGTGTGGCCCTGGTTATCCTGGAACTTTCTCTGTAGACCAGGATGACCTTGACATCACAGGAATCTACCTGCCTCTACCTCCCAAGTACTGAGATGTGTCTTGGGAGGCATATGTGTCACCCAAGCCACGTGTCACCACCTCCAATCTTAAATTTTTCATCTTGGGGGAGAATTGGTGGGTAGAAGAACCTTCATTTTCCAACAACAGAGCTCTTGAGTCTCCTTCTTGGTTTTTCAAGGTGTTGATGATGAAGAAGGGTCTACCTTTGTGACTTTCAAAAAATCTAATCTCTGATAGAGAACTGGCAAGTACAGCTTTAGTGCCCTTTGCTGGACAGTACCCATGTCTGTCTTTCACCATGTGATGATTTAGCTTGATAGAATTGCTAGACAGTGCTTTGTGTGGATTGCGTAGACATGCGATGCCTTCAGTAGTGTGAATGTTTTATTGATATAAAACACCGTATTTGATCTCTTGTAAATGTCATCCACTTTTTGTGGCTCTGGGTCTGTTCTGTGAGGTCCATTTCAAGTGTTAAACTGATAACATCTGATTGGAGGTGTCAGCAGCTTAGCTTCAAGAACAAGGAAAAGGCTGATCACAGCCATGCCAGCTCAGTTGTTGATGTGACACAGGCTTGTGTCCATCAGCTGTATCTCACAGCAAATGTTATTTTGAAGCATTGGGTACCTTGATCATGTACAAAACAAAAGCAGTCCTTGCTCTTCTGCTCTTTGATTTTGCCTTTGCTTTTTGGTTTGATGAGACAGGCTGGCCTCAGAGCCCCTTAATAGCCAAAGATGACTTGAACTGCTGGTCCTCCTGCATCCACTTTTGTAATTTAATAATTGCCATGTATTCACCTTTATGAGACCTTAGTTTTTTTCTGTAAGCTTAGCAGCTGCACCAAAATCTACTAATATTTTAACTACCAACACTGCTCCAAGGACCCACAGTCAACACCACACCTCTGAGACATAGGCCTAGCAGGATTTCTGGTTCTGCTGGCACAAGCTTGACCACAGATGCAAAATGTAGGTTGTAACCAAGACTCTATTGATTTAATTACCAATAAAGACTCAGCAGTCAGATGTTAGATCAAGAAAGCCCAGAAGCAACCAGTGGACCTTCCATTTTGGGTGGAGGTCCACCAAGAGAAGTATCTCTCCACTTGTCCCAAATCAAAAAGGCTCCATATATCTAAGTCACTCCTACTGCTTCCTGTGTGTCTCTCTATCCATATTCCTGACTCCTCCATCCTTTGTATAGCTAATTGCTGCCCACTAGGTGATGGCTCTACCCTCTAATCCAAGGTTAATTTTATTAACACACTCTCTAAGTAACTTGGCATTCCCATTGATCTCCTATATATGGTGCATCAGCTGACCATTAAGGGCTCTCCTCAGACTGGGCACAACTAGTTGAATTATGCCTGATTGTGGTGAGTGTGTGTGTGTGTGTGTGTGTGTGTGTGTGTGTGTGTGTGTGTAGTGTGTGTGTATAAGTGGTCTGTGTCCTGCCAAGTCCCTGTTGAAACTTCAATTCTAATATAAACGTATTAACATCTGGGAACGCATGAGCATGAGAGACTTGCCAAACAGTAGAACATGTGGCCTATAAGAAGAGGCTTCATAGACTGAGTTCTGATAGAATTCTGCATTGAAACCATCTGGCCCTAAGATTTTATGTTGTGAGACTTTTGATGACTGTTTCTATTTCCATAGGGGTTATAGGTTATAGGGCTCATGCTTCATAAATATACGCCTAGCACTCAGGAGGCTGAGACAGGATGTTGGCCTCTAGTTCAAGGTCAGTTCCCATTTGATTTTTTTAAATTTCCCAATGAGGCATCTGTGTAGTATATCTGGGTAGCCCTGGCTGCAATGGCGCTCAATTTGTACTCAAATTGAGAGATTCCCTGACACTCAAACTCAGAGATTCCCCTGTCTCTCCCTCCAGAATGCTAGCATGAAAGCCCACTGACCAGCTCCGTTTTAAATTTTGGATTTTTTGTTTGTTTGTTTGTTTGTTTGTTTGTTTGTTTGTTTGTTTCAGGACTCGGTTTGTCTGTGCAATATCCCTAAGTATCCTGGAACTTACTCTGTAGACCATGCTGCCCTGAATCACACCGAGATCTGCCTGCCTCGGGCTTCTTAGTGTCACTTTGAAGTTTTAAAACAAATTGTTATTTATATTGGGGGAAGGGGAATGATTGTGAAGGTCTGGGGAACCTGAGCAAGTTGGTTCCCTATTCAATCATGAGGATTCTGGGGATGGAACTCAAGGGGACCATCTGGTAACAGGTGTCTTTATCCACTGAACTCTCTCTATACCCACATTCTGTTTATGCTCAACATTACAACTTGAGTTCAGATCTCCAGCAGTGTTGTCAAAAGCTGGGTGTAGTGACACAATCAGCAATTCCAGTGCTGGGTTGTGGGGTAGAGACAGGAGGGTCCTGAGACACTCTGGCTGCCACTCTCCCAGTCTGGATGAACTAGTGAGCTTTAGAATCACACACCTCAAAATATAAATGAAAAGTCTGACTTGGATCTGTGGCCCCTAGTGTGTGTGTGTGTGTGTGTGTGTGTGTGTGTGTGTGTGTGTGTGTGTGTTTGTGTTTGTGTGTATGTGTGCGTGCAGGCAGGCATGCAATCATGATTGAGATCTGTAACAGTTTCCAACCTCTCAGCACTTCCTTCATGGATCCTTGTTCCTCCTCCCAACAGCAGACTATGAGCCACAGGTACAGTGTCAAGAGAGGTCACCACAGGAGCCAGAGCCTGGTACAGCACTGGCAGGTTGGCCAGGGGTAGAACTGGAAATCCCAGCACTCACTGGTGAGGGTGGTGTGCTGTGTTAGGCCCTAAGCATGAAGACTCATCGACTAGCTCTAGGACCCTAAGAAAATGGCAGTAAAGTGAGTGAGTGTGGACAGATGCTTGACAAAGGCATAGGCATCCTGGTTGATCCATCTTGATGACTTTATAACTACACTTACCACTGTGTAGGCCTGATTGCCAGGAGGCAGTCAGCTCTCTGTCATTGCTCTGGGAAGTGACAGCAGTAAGTTAGTTCTCAGGACATCCTAGCTAAGGAACTGGGGTGTCACCCCTGTGTCCGCTAGAGGAGGTTAGCAGGCATTCATGAAGGACAACCTACACACTATTGCATCTGCCTTGATACCTATGTATTTGAACTAGAGTCAAGGGAGAAACAGTGGAAGGCAGCAAAACTAACAAGAAATTCAAGGAGCATTTTTGTGATGACTTTGTTCCACTGTCTGCATTAGATCCCACCCTCCTCACCCCACAGACAAGACACTCAGCCTCCTCTGTACAGTGTTTCAGCTTCTCCTCCTCTTCCCAGCTCTAAAGTTCTCTTCCTGGGGATAGAGATCTCCAGTACCCATCACCTATCTCTCAAAGCATGCAGAAGCCATCTGATGACTGGTAGTGCCATCTACTCTCTACTGGCTGTGTCTGAGTAGTTAAATTTGTGTTAGGCTGGCTTTGGTTGGGACTCTGGGGCAGGACATGGTCTTAACTGTCATGGAAGTCAATGTGGGCTCCAGACTGGAAGGTGTTCTTTTGCAGCAAAGTCAGTAGTTTCTGCGCTGAGGACCCACAATCCACCAGCTTCCACTTTGACTTCAGCTCCTGCAGTCTGGGCCTTAACTCTGGGTCCTTGGAGGTTTCTCTAGCCAGTCTGTGTCCAGAGGACTTACTGGATGGAAGTACAAGACAGAGAATGAGGTTGGAGGTTCCCAGTGGGTGTGGAGGGTGGAGCTCAGTCAGATCTGGCCCAAGGTTCCATTATATTGTCTTCTAGTATTTTTTTTCTTATTTCAGTTATGTTCTCTGTTGAAATTCAGGATCCTCCTGCTGTCACCTCTACAGAAACAAGGTTATAGGTGAGGGCCACCATACCCAGCTCACATAACTACTGAGTTTGAACTCAAAAGTCTATTGAGTATTGCTTACAATCAAGCTCATCATCTCTTAGGTACCTGACATCTCTTCCCAACTTTCCCACTTTATCAATAGATACTCAGACCCCCCAGGTGTCTCACTCCACCTGCAGCCAACCAGGGCCCAGGTGAGACTGTCAGCTTGGTCTCAAGCAGGTACATGCCATAACCTTGCTTTTTCCTCATTTCATCAGCAGCTCTAACCCTCTGATAAATTCATCTGGGTGCCCTCTCCTGGCTCACATCGTTCCTCAAAACCCTGGATGGGGGCTCAGTTGGTAAAGTACTCAGTGTACAAGCATGAGGACTTGAGTTCAGATCCAGTGTAGGGGATGAGAGAGGAGATGGCTCCCTGTTAAGAGAACTTGCTGTTCTAGCAGAAAATCAGGATTTGATTCCCAGAACCAACTTGGCAGCTCACAGATACAAGGGAGATGATGCCCTCTTCTGGCCTCTGCATGTGATGAACATACACATTCAGCAAAATCTCCATAAACACAACACAAGCTCTCTCTCTCTCTCTTTCTCTCTCTCTCTCTCTCTCTCTCTCTCTCTCTCTCTCTCTCTCTGTGTGTGTGTGTGTGTGTGTGTGTGTGTGTGTGTCACACACACACAGACCTGTCACTAACAAGCTTTCTAAACTTTACTTGCATTACTAGACAATGTTTTCTACCTGTTAAAACAGCACTCAAGGAATTATATAGCCGAACAAATTTTAAAGGTGTTATGGGACAGAAATTTCATGGAACCCAGGACTAGAAGAAGAATCACTTTGCTTCATTAGAATGTCCTCTAGCCTGTCCCTCACCTCTTGTTTTGAGACACAGTCTCCTGTAGCCCACACAGACTTCTAACTTCCTGTATGACCAAGGCTCCTCTCAAGTGTTCTATCTTCCATAACCAGTTTTATCTCCTTGAGAACCTCTGAGACAGGGTTCCTATCTTTCCAAACAGATTCTTCTCTCTTTGGAAACCTGTTAGAACATTCTTCCAGAGATGAAATGATAAGTAGAGTGGTTCCTGTTTGTCTACAGTATTGGGGAAACCTAAACCTCTTAGGTCATTCCTCCAAGATGACTGAGGCAGCCTCCAGAGAGCTAACTTAGCTCTGGGCCCATCTGCCATAGCTCTCCTTATACCTACAGTTTACATGTGATCACTGCTGTTTGAATGAGTCTGGGCTGAGCTCAGAGCATCTGATCTGGAACATGTAATATCATGTATGTGTGTGGAGGGCAGGTGCCAGGTAATATGAGGAGACCCAGGTAGATCAAGGGTTAGAAGCTAGTTTGGATCCTGGCCTGCCCATTCAAATAGTAGACAAACCATTTCCACTCCTGCCTCCAGGATCCTGACCTCGTCCAAAGGGGTACTGATAACTGGATCTCACCCTTGAGTTGCTCATACATTCCATCACATATTCTTACTTTCTAACCACAGAAATCACAAGCCTAGAAGAAAGGCCCCAGAACGGTGCATCTTAATAGGCTGATCAGACAAGACAAGGCATCAGAAGACTTTATACTCTGTAATTTTGATGAGAACAGGGACCCTATCCTATTCATCCTAGCGCCCATTTCCTGCCCTGTTCAGGGTTCCAGCATAGCTCAGCCAGGGATGCTCACCAGTCAAGAAGGTCTGCCTGCTTGTCTTTGAACATTGATTGTGGCTGGCCTCCATGATGCTTTGCTAGTGTTGGGGATATATGGATAAACAGTATATGATCCTTGAGGAAGAAAAACACACATCTAAACATATAAAGGCAATGTGGTTTTGCTCTTTAATTGTAATGTATTTGTACTTATGTGTATGGGTGTATTCTCCCTCGTGCCAGTCAGGCCTCTCCTAAGCTGAGTACCTCTGCCCCTCCTGCTCTAAATTCTTAGTCTGTATTTTCCTTGCAAGATGAGGAGTCATGAGGCAGGGTACAACATATTCTTTAGATACTTTTCTGAGAATATTGATGAGTTCCCCACATTTCCAGCCCCAGAAAGGTTCTAGCCATGTTGGTTCAGCAATGGAAGTATCACCCACTTACGTGGAGCATAGCTCACACTGGGTTCTTCAGGATCTTGGACCTTGTACAACCTGTCTCAGGCAGCCTTCCCAGCACAGTACAGCCCCCAATCCTTGTAGGGTTCCAAGGCACACAGAGATGAGATGTTAACCACAGTCTTGTTGAAGCCAGGGCTATCTGGGAAGGCTTTCAGGGTGCCGGAGTTGAGCAGAACATGAAGTCATGTTTAGAGTCCCATAGTTGTTCACCTCTGCTGTGTCACTCACAATCAGGAAGCCTTTGGATATATCCCCAAGAGTACCTGAAAAAACAGGACCAAAGAAATGACACAGCAGTGGGGGCTCTCTTCTCCTCAGCCTTCTGCAGTTTCTCCTCATATCCATTTTTCCCACCTACCTCAGCTCTGCAGATGCTGCTAATACAAGCTAAGAATACACCTGTCTGAGAGCTCTGTATAAAAGTAGGGGGATTCATTCAGAAACTTGAATTCTGCTCCTGCCAGGAGGCATTGCTCAAGGCAATGGAGAAAGTTTCACAGGAGCTTTAGACAAGGAACATGTGCTAACCCTACAGGGATATCCTGTTTCCTCTTGGAGTCTTGACTTTCAGGTACTACCCACTAAGAGAGGCCTCAGCCTTGGACTAGTCGGGAGTCTCACCTGCATTGTTGATGATCAGCAGGGTCTGCTGACCCTTGGGTCTGTGGAACTTGCAAACTGTGCACAACAGCTGCTGCACTCTGGCCTTGGTGTCCAGGTCAGCTGCTGCCCACCCCAATAGCAGGCCAGGATGCTGTGTGCAAAGTTCCTCCTCTAGCTGCAGCAGAGCCAAGTGACTGCATGCCCTGAGGAGCAGCTTGGAACCTGGCGACCACAACAGGGCCAGTGTGTGGCCAAAGCCTCGGGAGGCCCTGTCAGCACACACACATTGAGACCCAATCTGCCTTCCTCCATTCCTAGAGATCAGTGGAGCACACAGCTACTAAACCTCCATAGGGCAGGGCCTACCCTGTAGCCGAAGGGCTGGCAAGCATCTACCAGTGTCTGGGTGAAAAAAACAAGCAATAGTCACAGAGTCAAGACCTGGCAGGAAATCCCAGTCCCCATTGCAGAGCAGGCTGATTCCACTTGAACCTCTCCTACAAGGTCAGCCTCTTCTTGGGAGCATGTGTCCTCAATTTCCACCCTGTTCCAGAACCAGCTTCCTCCACCAGGGTGGTTTGTCTTCATCCATTCAAGGCATAAGAGGAAACAACCAGTGACAACAGTGGATCAAGTCCTTCCTTGCATGTGTAGATTTTGGGGTCCCCTTGCACTGTGGGTGACAGAAAATTTCTCTGGAAGAGCAAAGCAGCTCCCCCAGGAGAAAATGGAAAGGACACAGGAAAAGAAATCCAATGATCACAACAGTCTCATAAACAAGATGATGACCCTTCTAATAGTCAAAACACACCTTGATTCCTTGGGAGCTTCTTAGTGATTCCTTGGGAGCAACCTTAGTCCATAAGCCCATGTCTTGAAAGTATTAAACCACTTTGTAGTGTCGAATGATAACGTAAAACTCACTAGGAGACGTGGTGGTATGCACTTGTAGACCCAGCACTTGGGGTATAGCAGAGAAGAATAAAGAAGTTAAGAAAGAGATTGTTACAGTCCATTCTCAGCATGAGGTGAGCTAGAGTTGATCACAGTGACAGACAAGCAGGCTGCTCCTAGACCCTCTTCCCTAGCTAGCCACTAGCCCCTCTTTGTTTCAGGAAGTTACAAGTGCTGTGCTCATTAATTTAGCTGGTTCGGGTTAGTGAAGCTGGCAATCAGAAGGGGTCAGACTCAAGTCTCAAATTATTTATTGGATGATGATTTTGTCCTAGGCAAATGATATGGAGAATTAGGGGCATGCAAGTCCTACAAGCCTACAGGAGAGAACAGGAATATTTCTTAATATGTTTAAAAAATAAACACTTTCTGGTGTCAAATCAGCACCTTGGCCATTTATTTATTTATTTTATTTTATTTTATTTTATTTTATTTTATTTTATTTTTCGAGACAGGGGTTCTCTGTGTGATCCTGGATGTCCTGGAACTCACTGTATAAACTAGTGTGGTGTCAAACTAATAGATCTGCTTGCCTCTGCCTTCTGAGTGCTGGAATTAAAGGCAAGCACTACCATCACCCAGCCACACATAGTGTATTTTACAGTGGATTCTGGGTTCAAACTAAAGGCAAGCACTTTAGTTACTAGACTATCTCCTCAAGCACCCTCCCACTTTTTCTGTATTGTGTTTTGTTTTGTGAAAGAGTCTCATATATCCCAGCTGGCCTTGAACACACTATGGTCTGGAAGATCCTTCTACTGCTTTTGTAAATCACACAACAAAAAACTCAAGAGTCTAGTGGAAAATAAGAGGTTTTCAATATACCATTCTCTCTCTCTCTCTCTCTCTCTCTCTCTCTCTCTCTCTCTCTGTGTGTGTGTGTGTGTGTGTGTGTGTATCTGTATCTATTTAGAGACAGAGAGAGAGAGAGAGAGAGAGAGAGAGAGAGAGAGAGAGAGAGAAACAGAGAGTCTATGTCTTGAAAAACTATCTTTAATGAAATGCAGGTGATGTGGTGCTTGTAATCCCAGCCCTGGGAAGGCAGTGCAGATCCCTGGGACTTCCTGACCAGCCAACCTAGCCCATTTGGTGAGGTGTTCTGGGCCAGTGAAAGAATCTGCTTTTTGAAAACATTTTAAAGATGGATACACAGAACTACACACATTGACCTCTGGCTTTCACAACCACCCTGCCTTCACCCTCATCCCTACACACATGAACAGGCACATCTGTAAATATGCAGGGGGAACAAAAAAAGAGATAAAAAGGAAAGAAACATCCCTTAAATGAAAGTAAGTTTATGGAGATATGTTTATATCTTTAAAAAAATCTATTTTATCCAAACAACCCTTTTATTTATTATTTTCATTTTGTATTTGTGTTTTTCCTACATTTATGTTTGTGTACTACATGTGTGAAATGCACAATGGAGGTCAGAAAAGGGCTTTGGAAACCCTGGAGCTGAAGATACAAACAGTTGTGAGCTGCTTTGTGGGTGCTGGTAGCTGAACCGTGGTCTTCTGGAAGAGCAACCATGTGCTGTAACAGGTTTTCTTTTGCACCACCAGACAGCTAATGATAACACACAGACTTATTAGTTATGAATGCTTGGTCTCAACTTAGGCTTATTTCTGGCTAGCTCTTATAACTTAACCTGTACCTTTTCATCTATGTTTTGACTCTGATTTTTACCTTTCTTTCTTCTGTTTGTCCCACACATTCTTGCTGGCTGGCAGATGCATGGCTTATGGTCCCAGACATGTCCGTCTTTTTCTTCCTCTTCTCTTCTTCTTCATTCTCTCCCCCAGCCTAGAGTCCTCATCCTATATATTCCTTGGCCTGCCAGGCCTGAGAGAATAGTTTTCCTTCCTAGCTATTGACTGTTCAGCTTGTATTAGAACAATCAGGCACTTTAGGCAGGCAAGGTGAAACAGCAACACCTCTTTACATAATTAAACAAATGCAGCAGAAACAAAAGTAACACATCTTTGCATAATTAAATAAATGCAGCATTAAGTAAAATAACACAATTTACACAGTTACAGTAATATTCCACAACAAAATACTCTTCACTGCTGAGCCATCTATCTAGTCAGGTTTCATCTTTTGAACAGTGTAACAGAATGACACACCGTTGTGAGACTGACTGTAATTCCTCTAGTCAGGAATCTGAGGCAGGAGGATCAGATTTATCATCATCCTTACCCACATATTAAGTTCCAGGTCTGCCTGAGCTTCATTAAGCTGCCTTCAAACAAGCCTTATACAATCAAACACAGGGCTTTAAGTTAGGCCATTCATTATGTAGTGTCCTTAATTTTTTTTTGGAGCTGGAGAGACAGCTCAGCAGAGAAGAGCACCGATTGCTCTTCCAGAGGACCAGAGTTTGGTTCCCAACAACTACATTGTGGGCATAAGACCAATTCCATTGGATTCGATGACCTCTTCTGACCTACACAGGCACCGACATACACACAGTCAAACATTTGCTCACATAAAATAATACAATTTATCTTCATTTAAAAAATTAGACTAATTTTTATGTGTTGAGTGCTCTGCCTGTCTGTCTACATGTGCACCATGTGTGTATGTATGTGTGTGCACCATATGTGTATATGTGTACCACAGGTGTATGTTTATATGTGTACTAATATATGAGCACCATGTGTGTAAGTATGTATGTGCACCATATTTATATGTATGTATGTGTAACACATGTGTATGGGTGTATGTTCACCACATGTCTATGTTGGTATGTGCACTACATGTGTGTGTATGTATGTTCACTACGTGAGTACTATGAATGTGGACATGCATGTATGTATGAGCACTACATGAGTATTATTGTATGTATGTAGGTAAGAATGTATGTATGTATGTGCACCTCATGTGCCTGGCATCTACAGAGGCCAGGAGAAAGGTCTGGTCCCCGGAAATGGATCTGCAGACAGGGGTGAGCTGACCTGTGGGTACTGATGACTGAACTTGGTTCCTCTGGAAGAGCAGCAAATGATCTTAACTGAGGAGCCATCTCTCCAGCCAAAGCCATTAAGAAATGAAAAAGATCTCCTTGTGGCTCCCACACACAAACAAGCCCAGAGCTGCTGGGATCACAGCTGGCAGTACCAACATGAAAGTAGAGAACTGTAAAACCCAGATCTCTGTGCTGGTTCCTTTTTTCAACACCAAGTGGAGTCATCTGAGAAGGAGACACTAATGAGGAATTGTCCCCATCAGATTGGCCTTCCAGCAAGTCTCTGGAGGAATTTCTTGACAGACGCAGGAGACTGCAACCCACTGTTGTTTTACTCACTTCTGGGCAGGCAGTCCATGGTTCTATAAGAAAGCGGTTGAGGGGGCTGGAGAGATGGCTCTGTGGTTATGAGCACTGGCTACTGTCACAGAGGTCTTGAGTTCAATTCCCAGCACCCACATGATGGCTCACAATCATCTATAATGGGATCAGATTCCATCTTCTGGGGTGTAGACATACATGCAGATGAAATACTCACCTACATAAAACACATAAATAAATAAATCTTTAAAAGAAATATAAAGTAAGCATACTGAGTAAGCCAGGGAAAAACAGCCAGGTAGATACATTTCTTCATGACCTCTGCTTCAGTTCCTGCCTTAGGTTCCCTGAGTTCCTGTCTTGGCTTCTATCTTAGTCTGTGTTCCTATTGTTGTGAAGAGAAACCATGACCACAGCAACTCTTATAAAATAAAGCACTGAATGAAGGCTGGTTTACAGTTCAGAAGTTTAGTCCATTATTGAATGGTGGGGAGCATGGAGCTGGAGAAGCAGCTGAGAGTTCTATATCTGCACTGGCAGGAAGCAAGGAGAGAGAGAGAGTGTTGAGGCCTGGCCTGAGCCTTTGAAACTTCAAAGCTCACTCCAGAGACACACATTCTCCAACAAGGCCACACCTACTCACACAGGGCCACACCTCCTAACATGCCACTCCCTGTTGATCAAGCATTCAAACACATGAGTGTATGGGAGCCATTACTCTTCAAACCACCACAGCTTCCCACTTTGACAACCTGTAGCCTGTGACCATATAAAGATTTTGCTCCCATGTTTTTTTGTCCAAGGTGTTTATCACAACAACAGGAAAATACTAACTAGTCAGGGACACAGGTCTACAAGCTAGGCTCTGTGAAGCCCAGCAGGAGGATCACAAACTCATTGACAGCCTCAGAGCCTATCTCAAACAAATGCTGGGGTGGAGCTCAGCAGCAGTGAGCTTGTCTTGCATGCCCAGAGCCTTGGGCTTCAACCCCAGCACAGCAAACACTACACGTTAATAACTGCCTTTGTGGCCATTATGCTGTTAAACTATTCTGCAGATGATATATGCTCATAAAGAGCCATGTGTGTAACTTATGTTTAAATGTTTCAGGGAATACAAAATATATAATTAGAAATGTAAATATTGAGGAAATGTAAATGACTGATATCTAGGGGTTCTTTATTCTGTCTTTCAATTTTTTTTGGTTTATGTTCATGGTGTTTCATTTAGTCAAGGATGGCTTTGATTTCCTGGCCTACACATCCTCAGTATTTTGATTGCCGGCATGTGCCACCAGCCTAGCTTGTGTGTATAGGTGTGTGAATGTGTGGACACATGAGTGTATACGCCTTATGTCCATGTGTGAAGGTCAGAGTTTATCTCTGTGGTGTCTTCCTCTATCTCTGCACACCTTCTCTTTTGAGACAAGAACTCTCACTGAAACTGCAGATCAGACTGACTAGCATGCCGGTGAGTGAGATTCAAGGATCCACCAGTCCCTACTGTATCCAGCTTTAACATGGTGGAAGGAATCTGAACTCCATGATTCACACTTGCACACCAGGCACTTTAGTGACCCAAGCTCCTCCCTCAACTCTTTCTAACCTTTGGAAAGTCTGAAGTTGCTTGTAAATCACATAGGTTTAGAAAAGAAGTCTATCGGTCAAATAAGGCAAATAACCTACCACTCAAGAAGTTCAAGCAAGAAGGCTACAAATTCACTCTACACTAAGTAGTGGCATACTGTCTCTTGAGTGGTAGGAACACATACATGTACTACCACACCCAGCTTATACAAGAAACTTTGAAGGTCTATGTGAAGGCTAGCATGATGGCTCAGTGTGTGAAGGTGCTTGCTGCCTAGCCTGACAATGTGAGTTGTATCCCATAGACCTACATTTGGGGGTGAGAACAGACACCCTCATGTTGTCCTTTGAATTCCTTGTGTGCTCCATGGCATGAATGTGCCCGTGAAAATAAACAGACTAATAATAATATAAGGATAAAAGAAAAAGTTACTAAGCTGAGTGTGGTATGTCATAGCTCAAATCCAACAAATGGACACAATCCTTGTACTACTTAGCCCTTGAGTTTCTGATCCTACCTTCTAAGTAGAAGGGGGAGGATCAGAAATTTCAGGCCTGCCTTAGCTAAAGATTTCCATTAAGAGGCCAGCCAGGGTTATGGGAGACATGGCTTTAAGTAATAAACAAGTGGACCTAGAGCCCAGTGTGGTGTCCTATGGCTGCAATGTCACCCTTGGGAGAAAGACAGAAGGATCACAAATTCAAGGCCAGCCCGAGTTACATATCAACTTCCATGCCACCCTGGACTACATAGATCCTGGTTCAAGATAACAAATGTTTAGGATTAGTTGAATATGGTGGCACACACCTCTAATAGCAGCACTCCACTTATGGTAGCTTATATTTGGGAAGAGAAAGTGGAATAAATCTTCCTAAAATTGCTTTTGGTCATGAGGTTTTATCACAGCAGCTGATATACATCGTCCATAATCCAGTGACAGACAACATCTGGAGCCTGTTATGCTTCAAATGATTCCACCTAAAAGTATGAAAGTTGAGAGGGTGTGTATTAGAGTTTAGATGTCAAATGTCCAAGAAATGATCCTGTGTTTGCACTTTGATCCCTAGCAATTGGCCTTCCATGTTTTTGAAGTTGTGGAAAATCTGGGCAATCAACCCTAGAAAGAGGAAGTGGATCGTGGGAGGTACAGAGAATGGTAACTGAGTGCAAATAGCCTCTTTGGTCCCTCTGTCCCACTGACAAGACCAGCCTTCATGTCCATGGGGACATGTGTGTGTGAGGGAGGTGTGCTGAGCCATCATAGAGCCTAGGGTACTAGGTTATGCCTCCATCTGCCACACCTGTTGTCTTAGGGTTCTGGCAGACAAGTATTTTCTTGATAATTTTGAACATATCAAGCAACTGCCTTGGGGATCCTGGGTTTGGTGAGAAGTCTCAGGGCTAACAGGTATCATGTGATGAATGATGTGATCTTTAGCCCCCACAGATGTTAGTCCCAGGACCTAGAGAGAAATGAAACAGCATTTTGTCACAACATCCCAATATAATCATTGTATCGAACCAAGAAATCTGTCATTAGAGAAAAATAAAATAAAAACTTTGACTGTAGAGATACTGATTTTTTTCACACAGAAGACTAGGGTCAGAGTGAAAAGCAAAACAGTATGCACCTACAAACGGAAGACTTTCAGAGTCCATAACCAATGGAGGCCCAAATCTGTGGGTCCCATTTTCATTCTTATGATTCACTGTTTTATTATTAAAGTGAAATTCATCCTGGTTAAAATTGGGTGTCAATGTGCCACCAAGATTCAAGTGTTTAGACACAGTTCCCACCAGGTGACATCATCTGGAAGTTGGTCTAAAAGAAAAAACTGACTCACTGGGCAACATTGGGGACAGACATTTGAGTGTAGCCTGCCTTATCAGGCCCCTACTGCCACACTGACCATACTAGCTTTTGTGTCCTTGGTGACAGAAGGTAAGGAAATCCAGTGTGGTGTGCTGAGCTGTGATTGGTCCATTTCTTGCCGTGACCTCACAATGACAGACACCAATGCACTAACAGCTCTGGCTGAGGCTGACTTCAGTCCTTTGAGATTCGGATATTAGTGAACTACTTGTACTTGGATATTGTTGAATTGTTGACTGATCACAGTGAGTTACCCTCTAAGTTCATAGATTCTGGGTTTAGAGCTTTGTTTCTCTGGATTTAAACTAATCCTTCCTTCCTTCCTTCTTTCCTTCCTTCCATTCCTTCCTTCCTTCCTTCCTTCCTGCTTCCTTGGTTTGGGGTACAATGTGGGAAAATTTATTAGACTATTACTCTAATTTAATGTGTCATTTTATTTGGACTCATCTTTTTTTCACCATTTAAAAATATTAGTTTATATCAACTATACCACATTCTCAGAGTGACATGTACATACATGTACAAAACTTGACCACATTCCCCTGATCTCACTGCCTCTTGTCCACCTCTTCCAAGTCCCTCATTGTTTTCCTTTTTATTCAGCCTCTTACTTCTTGAGTACAGGCCAAATCATGTGGACTCCTGTTCAGAGGACTGACAGGCCACACTGGATGGTCTCTTAATGAAGGGCAGCAGTGTCTCTGTGCTTTGGTAGAAAGCCTCCTGCTAGGTGGTTATCTCAGGATCTCCCTGGCAGTTCAAGTTCATGACAGGCAAGGGCAGAGGAAATAGTCAGATCCCATTCTTTGGATATTATGTATGGAACAGGGCAGCTAAAAGACTTCAAGAACAGAGTTAATGAAAGTGTAAAGAGAGCCTGTTCTTCCAGGAAGAAAAGAACTGTCCTTAGTGGGACAAGTCCCTCCACCAACTCCTGTCCTTCTGTTGGCTTGAAGTTGTCTTTCATGGGACATTTTCATTTTTCTATCTTAAGGGGCATTATAGTCCTAAAGCTAGTTTGTTATCATGCTCAGGGTGTGGAAATTATAATGATTTTGAAGCAAAAGATCCATTCTGGGGCTCATAGACCTCAGAGAACAAGTCCAGGAAGAAAAACCACCTAGTGTTGGAGTCATCTGCCCAGAAGGGCGCGCACACACACACACACACACACACACACACAGACTCCACAGTGCTCCAAACACCTTTCTCTTTTGAAAAATGGGGACATTTTATGGATAAAACTGTCTTCCTGATCTTCCCAAGCTGGAGTTTAACAAAACTCCTATTTATCTTTTCTTTCTTCTTTTGTTTTCCCATAGAAGTTTTCTCTTTGTAGTTCTGGCTGTCTTGGAACTCTCTGTGTAATCCAGGCTGGCCTGGATTTCAGAGAGATACACCTTCCTCTGCCTCTCAAGTACTGGTATTAAAGGCATTTACCACCACCTCATCCTTTGTGGAGAAGCACTAGGTTGAAGGAACTTCATTGTCCAACACTGAAGTCCTTCAGCTTCCTTCCTGGTTTCCCCAGGTACTGAGGATGATGGAGTCTCTATCCTCTGTCTCTTTTAAAAAGTCATATATGAAAGAGAAATGGCAAGTAGGGCTCTGTTGCCTATTGCTGGACAGTGCCCATGTCTCCCTTTCACCATGTGGTGATGCAGCTTGCTAGAATTGTAAGCAGTGCTTTTGTCTGGAATGTGTACACACTCGATACCTTCAGTGGTGTGAAAGTCTTACTGACAGAAAACAACCTGCTTGACCTGTTGTAAAGGCCTGTCCAGTTTCTGTGGTTTATATTTCATGGCTGGTTCTGGTTGGGTCCTGTGAGGTTCATTTAATCTGTTAAACAGATGACTTCTGTGTATAGCTTCAAGCTATACAGATCAGGTAGTGGTCATACACACCTTTAATCCCAGCAGCCAGAAGCTAGGAGGTGGTGCTACACAATCTTAATCCTGGGACTAAGGATTAATAGGTAGAAGGATCTTTGAGATTTCAAGGCCACCGAGATCTACACAAGATTGAATCAGTAAAAGGGAATTATGGCTCACACATTTAATCCCAGTGCTAGAGGTTTATAAAAGACAGGAACATGTAATCAATATGAGGCATTCATTCTTCAGCCCCACTAACAGTCAGGGGCTTGGTGAGAGCTCATGGAGAGAGGATCAGTCCATTCAGCCTGATGAAGAGGTGAGAAGCTGGTGGCCACCTGACTTTTTTCCTGATGTCCAGCTTGAAGTTTGAACTCCAAAATCAGTCATTGGACATTTTATTACTTGATGTTAGAATTCTGATGGGAGGCAACAGCAGCTTTGCTTCAAGAACAAGGAAAAGGCTGATGACAGCCCTGCCAACTCAGTTATTGATGTCACACAAGCTTGTGTCCATCAGCTGTATCTCACAGCAAATGTCATTTTATAACATTGAGGACCTTGAATATGTACAAAACCAAAGCAGTCCTTGATCTTCTGCTCTTTGCTTTTGCTTTTTGTTTTGGTGAGACAGGGTCTCCTGTAGTACAGGCAGGCCTCAAGACCACTGAGTAGCCAAAGATGACTTGAACTGCTGGTCCTTCTGAAATCACTTTCTTAATTTGTCATGTACTCACCTTAGTTGCTTTTCTGTTGGTTTATCAGCCACTCCCAAATCTACTGATATTTTAACTACCATTGGTGACCAAAGAATGCACACTTGGCCCCCACTTCTCAGACCTAGGCCTAGCATGATATCTGGTCCTGTTGTCACCAGGTTGTCTGTAGCCGCAAAATGTAGGTTTAATTAAGATTCTATTTTTCTATTTACCAATAAAGAATTGGGAGTCAGTCATAGGGTGGAAACCTGAAAATTCTGAGAGGCTGAGAAGCAACCAGCTGACCTTCCTACTTGGACCAATCCCCAACAAGTAAAGTGTCTGTCCACTTGTCCCAAAGTAAATGACCTGAATCTCTATCTCCGCCCCTACTCATTGTGTTAGATCTCTCTGTCCCTAATCCTGACTTCTCTATCCTCTCTATAGCTAATTCCTGCTAACCATTTCCTGCCTCCACCTTCTGATCCAAGGTTATTTTTATTCACACAGGCTCTAGGTATGCTGGCTTTGCCATTGAGTTCTTATATAAGGTGTATCAGCTGACACTGCAGGGTCTCCTCAGGCTGGCCACAGCTAGTTATATCATGTTGGATTGTGGGATTTTAGTGTGTGTGTGTGTGTGTGTGTGTGACAGAGAGAGAGAGAGAGAGAGGGAGGGAGGGAGAGGGAGGAGAGAGAGAGAGTTTGTGTGTGTGTGTGTGTGAGAGAGAGAGGGAGAGGGAGAGAGGGAGGGAGGGAGAGGGAGGAGAGAGAGAGAATTTGTGTGTGTGTGTGTGTGTGTGTGTGTGTGTGTGTGTGTGTGTGTGTGTAGTTTATGTGTAGTGTGTGTGGAAATAAATAGGTATCTGTGTCCTGCAAGGTCCCTGTTGAAACTTTAATCCTAAAACCACTGTATTAACAAATGGGGACTCAGGAACATTAAAGATTTGTCACAGAGCATAAGAGGTGACCTTTAAGAAATCGCTTCATAGGCTGAGTTCATGCTTTTACTTGATCATGTGGGAATACATCCAAAGTACCAGTTAGATTAGAGAGCAGTCCTGTTATACTCAGTCACCAGGTTCTTGATCTTATTTTGCCAATGTCCAGATACACAACCAACCAATTTCTGTTGTTTATAAGTGACATAACTAAGTCATTTTGTTTGAGAGAAGAAGGGCCTAGGCAGCCAGGGTATAGCTCCATCTCCCACACCTGTTGTTTTAGGGTACTGGCTGACAAATATTTTCTTGCTAATTATGAATGTATCAGGCCACTGTCTCTGGGATCCTGGGCTTTCTTGAGAAGTCTCAGGCCTAATGGGTATCATGTGATGAATGTCATCTTTAAGCCCAACAGATGTTAGTTCCAGGCCCTGGGATATCATGGAACAAAGCATTTTGTCACAACATCCCAATGTAGTCAGGAGCTGCCTCCTCTGAGTGAATGCTACTGAGCCATCTCTCCACGCAGTAACTCTGGGTTTTGGGATATCTGTTGACTTGGCAACTGTTCTTGCTTCTGGTTTTACTAGACCCTTGACTCTGAGTGTTGGGTACAGTGAGAGGATCATGGTCCTCCCCAGTGATTGGCTCTTAGCTTCTGTGTGCTTTGTTTTCTTCTATGAGTTTCCGGTTTATTCCTGACAACCCTATTGGTGTCATATTCTGTAGTCCACTGCTGTGGAAGGTGCTTTCTTCTTGTGAGCATTAAGGACCTGGTTAGGTTGTCTGCAATGTCTCTGAGTATCTTTCTTTGGGACATAGTAATGTGTAGCTATCAACAATCTCCTGTGCCTGATATGAACCTTTTCTTTAAACTTCCCCATTGTGAATTTGGTCTAGCCATATCAACTCACCGAGGACTTGATCATGGAGCAGGGCAGGGAGGCCTGCTACTCCTATGAGGAGTCCTTCTTGACTGACTATAAGATGATGATGACTGTGGGCCATGGACATTTTTCTGAGGTGAAACTGGCCTTCCATGTTCCTACTGTAACCTGTGTGTCTGTGAAAGTTCTTCGAATGAAGCATGCCTCACTTGTTGCCAATGAAGTCAGCATCATGAAATCTCTCCAGCATCCAAACATCATTAAGTTGTTTCACGTGGTCCAATCAAGAGACACCACCTACTTAGTGATGGAGCACGCATCACAGGGAGATCTTCGGCACATTCTGGAACTGGGGTCCTTACAGGAGAGTGAGGAATGAAGGCTATTTACCCACATTCTCCTTGCAATGCAGTACTGTCATGAAAACCATATTGCCCATAGAGACATTAAGGCAAATAACATACTACTCGACTGCAGGGGTAACGCCAAGTTGTGTGATTTTGGCCTTGCTACTAAAGTGACCCAAGGGCAGAAGCTGAGGGATATCTGGGGCATTCTGCTCTACTGTGCCCCAGAAATCTTTGTAGAGAAGGCCTATGATGGCTGCGCCGTTGATATTTGGAGTTTAGGTGTGCTCCTCTTCCTCATGGTGGTCGGGCTCTTTACCTTCCAGACTATCTCTTCTGAAGGTGTGAGGTGTCAGATCATGGCTGCAAACTTCAGAATACCTGAGCATGTTTCCATTGATATATTCAATGTCATCGTCGAAATGCTGATGATCAACCCGGACAGGAGGCCCACCATTGACCAAATCATGAGGCACCCCATGACCAGGGACAGCAAGGCACATTCACAACCTATGTCCACACAGAAAAGCCCTGGTACCGTAAGCCCTGGCATTGTCAGCACCATGACAGTCATGGGGTATAAGTCTGAGGAAATCATTGATTCTCTGAGAGACCAAAACTACAACCAGGTGATGGCCACCTACCTGATTCTCCAACACCAGTCTCCTGGGGGAGACTGCGGCCATCACCATGTGATACCCATGCAGCCAGGCCATGTTTTCGACCTGGCAGATCATCACACCTTCTCTGTGCCACTAAGGAGAGCTACTGAGCCTGCTATTCTGAACTTCACCTTGCCATCTAAACCCCAGGAGAAGGAAGATAAGAAAATGCCAGGCAGGGTGGCACAAGACATAGCATGCCTGCCACCTGTTCTGCCAGTCAGAGAAGACCTACCATTCCTACCTATCTACCAAAACCATCATTGAGCTCTTTTCCTCATGTGCAGTAGCGAGGAAATGAGTGAGGATTTCTCTGATTCAAAGGTCCCATCAAGTGGCAGCCTGATATCCAGTGTCCATCCATCTCTCTTAAGGTACACTGCTTCTTCTAGGCCAGACCACAATGAAACCACACGTGAAACAGACAACATATCTTCCTGCAGTTACCAAGAGGAACTCTGGAGCTCCATGGAGACAGCTCAGAATGTAACCCCCAGAGGCTCCTTCTCTGGGGATATATTTCAGGTAGACACCATCACACAAGAAGAAGACATTAATGAGGAAGTGAATATCACACAGGAAGAGGCCATGAATGAGAAAGATACCATCACAGAAGAAAGAACCATAACCCAGGAAAAGGCCATCACAGAGAAAGTGACCATAACCCAGGAAGAAGATATCACAAAGCAAGCAACAATAACCCAGGAAGTGTCTGTAACAAAGGGGGTGACCATAACCAAGGAAGAAGCCATAACACATGAACCAACCATAATCCTGGAAGAGGACATGGCACGTGAAGTGACCATGACTTTGGAGGACACCAGGACAAAGGAAGTGACCATGGCTGATGGAGTGAGCATGACTCAGACTGAGTCCATCACAGAGAAAGAGACAGTCATAAAACATGAAGATATCATTCAGGAAACAACGATCACTCTGGAAGTGACAATGGCCCAGTTAGCGACCCTGACTCAGGAAAGCACCATCACACAGGAGGAGGCCATCACCCATGGCCAGCCTGAGGATGCGGGCCCAGCTTCCTCAGGAAAGAGGAGGTGCCCCAGCTGGAAGAGGGTCAAGAAAATAATGGTGAACTGCCTCAGACACCTGTTCTGCTGCCTGCTATCTGCCAAGAGAAGACAAGACTCCTGCAAGACCCTGGCTCCAAAGAAACGGGATCTTGCGGTCACCCACAGAACCAGGTGGGGCAAATATCCCTCTTTATTCATTCTTTTCCTGCTCTCCTTTGTGACAGAGGATGGCTGTGCCCTATTGTGGCAACCTTGTGAACTTAAAAACCTGTCCCTTCAGAAAGAACAATCCCAGAGGATGCCTTCAAGTGTGACCTCGGGCATGTTGAGCTACAATTGGACAGCACAGATGCTGATCAGAGCAGGGAGAGCAGGAAATGGGGGTATGGGCAAAGGAAGCAGAGATTCCATGGAGGACCAGTGGTGTGCTTAGGTGATTCAGGACCATCACAGTAAGTTCTGTGTGTTCCAAAGCCTGAAGGGTCTCCTTTCTGTGTCTTTCTACTTGTAGTTCTGAAGATGTCAAGCCAGAATTTGGTTCTGTCCACTTTGGTTAACTGGAATAGCATTGCCACAAACTCTTTTCCTTGTTGGTTAGGGTTCACACAGAGTCTTGCCCTGTAACTCAGCCTGGACTGAAAGTCTGTGTGTAGATCAGGCTGACTGTATTCGTGCGGTGCTGCTGCCTCAGTCCTCCTCAGGTGCAATGGACACTGTGAGCATTTGTGGTTTAGTCAAGGTCTCATCTGCCCCAGGAGGACAAAGTTGACCTGGAGCAGGATCCTCTTCTTGTCTAACTCCCCAGTGCCAAATTTCTGGATCTGAACAACTCTGCCCTGTTAAGTAGGAACAGGTCCAGGTCAGTGTAGGGAGTTCCAGGATTAGTGTCATTCCATCTCTCAAAGAACATGCACATTCCCAATATTTGAAATCTGAGATATGGACAAAGGAGTTGTGAAATCAGGCTGTGGCAGGATCCTGTGTCATCTTAGGACTGTGGAGAAGAGAGGCAGGAATTAGGACCTTGCTGGCCTGATATCAGTGAGACACCTGATTTGAACATTAAGGTGGAAGCCCTTTGTAGTGGAGCACCCCTTTAAACCCAGGATTTGGGGTGGAGTCAGGCTGATCTCTGTGAGTTCTCGTCTACAGCCTGGGCTACAGAGCAAGTTCCTTCACAGCCAGGTGTACACAGAGAAACCTTGACTGAAGATATAAACAAAATAATTAAGTTGTAAAAGCACTGGATGAATATTTCTGGTCTATCAGTGTGCTCAAAGGGTGAGGACAGACAGACAAGAACACACACACATACATCCCAAGTGGTCATGGATGTGTCATGGAAACACACACACACACACACACACACACACACACACACACACACACACACACTCCTTATGTACAGTTCTCCAGTCCTGTCTTACCTGTTGTTCCTAAATACTGTCTAGATCCTATCTATACTCATGGTATTTCCTTCTCTTTTCCAAAGCTTGGGACTCTTAAACTAAACATTGACATAAATATCAGTCCTCTCAAATGAGAAATCCTTTCTGTTTTCCTCTCCTCTTACATAGACACAGGTTTCTGTATGTAGTACAGACTGCCAAGGACTGGCAACCCTAAGCCAGCTGAGTGTTTGAGCTACAGGTGTGCACCTAATCTTAGTGGGTTTTGTGGTTTTGTTTTTAAATGATGTGTGTAAATGTGGATATCCTTAAAATTTTAATCTTTCAGGCTCCATGTGCCAAATGTAGGGATCCAAGAATTCTCTACCAAGCCTGGTTTATTTTGTCCTGGGGACCAAACCCAGGGCTTCCTACATGATGGGCATGAGGTGTCCCAGCTGAGTCACACCTTTATCTCTGCCTAGTCTGGGATTCAATATGTAGCTGAGGAATACCTGGAGTTCTGGTTCATCCCTATGGAATTACAGATCTGCACCACTGACCCTGCATTTTCTCCTTTTTTCTTTAGCTTTTCTTCATGAACAGTCTTTCTTTTTTTAAATTTTGTTTATTAGTTCTAGTTAGGGAACAAGCTTGTTTCACATGTTAAGTCCCTTCTCCCTCTCCCTCCCTGAAAGACCCCTGCCCTTTTTCAAGTTTGCTTCCTCCTCCGGTTGGTGGCTGATGGGACACGCAGCGGATCCCTCCGCCTCCCCGATCTCCACCCCCGCCGCCGCCGGGCCCTCTCCCAGGCTGGTCCACCCCGGCGGGGCGCGCCCCCGGCCTGCCCGCATGGCACCGGCGAGCTCCAGGTGGGCCGGCCCGAGGGCAAGCGCCAGGTGGGCTGGCCCGAGGGCAAGAGCACCGGTTAGGCCGGCCCGGGGCTCCGTCCCCACGCCCCCACCCGATGGGGAACACTCCGTCCCAAAGTCTCGGCCCCAAGGTCAGCCACCTGGGCGCGGAGGGAGGAATCAAGTCTGTCGTACCAGACACTAGACCTTGAGAATATGCTGATCTGGAATGGCTCTGTGCCTCATTTGAACCATCCAATAGAAATGATTCTATGTTTCGCCTTATTTGAAAGACTCTGTGTTTCACCTCATTTGAATAACTCTATACTTCGCCTCATTTGAATAACCCTGTATAGTGCCTCATTTACATTGACCAATGGGAATAGCTCTGTATAATGCCTCATTTAAATTATCCAATAGAATCCCTGCTTCTCGCTTGCGCTTTTCTCCCTATAAAAGGACCCCTTTTCCTTGGCCCGGCGCGCTTGGCCTCAGAAAAGCTAAGTCGCCTGGGTACCCGAATCTTCAATAAAGCCTCTTGCAGTTTGCATCCAAGTTCGTGGTCTCGCTGGTCCCTGAGTACGGGTCTCCTCCCACGAAAGTACCTCCTTCGGGGTCTTTCATCCCCTTACCCCCAACCCTCCTCCCCCACCCCAGCTACCCCCCACCCCATCCAGCCACTACTTCCCAGGCATGGTTGGGCCCTCAAGGGGGCTCTGCAAAGTCCACCAAATCTTCCTGTGCTGGTCCCGGGCCCTTCTCCATGTGTCCAGGGCCAGAGTATAACCCTTCACGTATGACCAATCTTTCTACTCAGAGTCTTTTGAAGTCCACAAACATGAGTTGTAGCAGGACACCACTCTTCTTCTGAAGCTGGTGAGCTGTGACCTGGATGGGAGGGAGGTAAAGGAGGCTGTCCCCATCCATGTTCTCAAGGACACTCAGGTCAGTGTTCAGCAGCCCAGGACTGTCACCTATATAGCCAGGTATCTTTGAAGGCCTGTTTTGAGTAGCAGCCCTCAGGTTGGTCTCATCTAACTCTCTATGCAGCTCTGTGGGACAGATGGAAGGCAGAAGCCTCACCAGTGCATGTCCACATCTGCAGCTGATGGCCCTAGGAAGATGGAGCCTCACCCCCACTGTTTGAAGGTTTAGTCTCGTCACACATGGGGTCTCACTCTCACATTTGCCCTTTCTAGACACTTTGTGGAATTTCTTAAAACTAGATGCCAGAGCCAGGGTGAAGGTGTATGCATGTAATCCAGGGACTCTGGAGGCGTAGATTGGAGAGTAGCCATAGATTCAAGGCCATCCTTGGTTATATAAGGCGCAGTAATCTAGCTTGGTTGTAGTGTGAGATCTCTCTCTTTAAAAACTGAAAGTGAACATCAGGACTAGTGTCAGTGTGTCCAGCGTGCACATAAGTTCTTGTTCCTGGGTTCTTGCCCAGCATAAAATAAAACCAGGTGTAGCCTGCCTGATATTGGAGTTGGAGACAAGAGGATCAGGCAGTCAAGGTATGTACCAACACAGAGATTGAAGGTAGTGTGGTAGGAATGACACTATTTTAAATAAACAATCCCTACTCTCAAATCTTAATGCCCATATCTCAGAAAACAATGACATGGCATCCCATCACAACCGCATATTCCTTGTGTATCAGAATACCTTTCCCATGGAGAGACAAAAACCGAGCATCCAGATGTGCAGTGAATATTTTGTATGACTCACATCAGGAATTGACCTGAGCATTGAGTTCATCCCCTGCGCACTTCACTGAGGAGCTGTTCAGTAAGTATTGATCATGTGGGAGGGAGGTGTGGAGGGCATGGGGACCTCCTCTCCTTTGCTAATAAGAAAGGCAGAAAGCAGCTGCCCCTTGAAGCTGTGAGACTCTCTGGTGTTATGCTGCCCCCTGTGGCCCTTCTATACCAGCTACATGTCACTGGTGCACCTGATTTGCTGAAGTCCCTGCTTCAACTCAGGCCACAACTGGGGTGGTTAGGTGGGTTTCTGGCTGGAGTGGAGGGAGGCTTGCTCTGCTAAACCCATCTGATATGCTTTAGTTTTTTCTTTTTTCATTCCCCCTTTCCCATTCATCATAATAAAGAAACAAACATCTTTCAAACCTGGGCTACCCAGGCAATGTCCCTGAAAAAATGTCATAGACAGAGAGCTGCTTCTCCTGGACCTGGTCTCCACAATGAGGATGACTGGGTGGCTGGTCAAGAATGAAATTCACACCAGGGCGAGATTCAGAATCACAAGATGGCTGGCAATGTGTCTGTCTGTCCACTGAGTGTCTGCTTCCCTTGTGATTTATGAGTACATTCCCTAGCAAGCATGGGAAAGAAGCAGCAGGCCTGCTAAGGCTTACTACCACAGCACTTGGACATAGAGAAAGGTGCATGTCCTTATTGTTTTGTCATTTATTCACTTATTTATAGACAGGCTTTCTCTGTTTGGCGTTGTCTCTATATCCAGACTGGCATGTCTCCCAAGTGTTTCGATCAAAGGCATGCACCACCACCACCACTATTGGCTACAGGTGCATCAACCTTGCTGGCCTGGAGAAAGCCTGTGTTGAAAACACAAGCTGTAACAGCATCTGTGAGTTGACATTTGAGGGAATACATGTGCTCCTTTGATAAAAGTTTGAGAATACACGAGAATGTGTACAAGGACACAGATGAACAAGCACACAAGTGTAAACATATTACATATGAGTGTGTCTACACACACACACACACACACACACACACACACACACACACACACACACCAAAGCAAGTATAGTGATAAAGAAACACAAAGTTAATTGAAGGACAAGGTAGCCATTGGAAGTCCTGACCTCTGCAGGAGCATCCTGGTGAGCAAAACCAGGAGAGTGAGACAGGGTGATGTTGCTGATAACACTGGGATCATCCTCTCTGGATGCTAGGTGGTTGACAGGACCCAGTATGCCAAGCTTTTGGGAAGCTTATGACTGCTGAGTAGATACAGTTGTTGGGCTGAAGAGATGATCCCAGCTGTGTTAGCATTTGGGTCACCTAATGTCTCTGTTCTCTGCAGCTTGAGACTAGGCAGCAGGCCCCGCACAAGGAGAACAGAAAATCAACTTCATCAATTCTACTAACATTCCCCCAAAATTATTGAGTTATGTATATTGTGTTAGAAATAAAATGCATTGTTCCAAGAAGTTGTTGTTTTTTAAAAAATCTGTTCATCTCTTTGTACATACCAATCCAAGTTCCCTCTAGCACCCCTCCTCCTGCTCTCCTCTTGGCACCTTCTCCTCAAACTGGGTTAGGCCTCCCATGGGGAGTCTAAGGAGTCTGTCCCATCACCAAGTTGAGGCAGGACCAAGGCCCTCACCCTTGTGTCTAGGCTGAACAAGGTATGTCTCCATAGGGAATGGGCCCCAGACATCCAGGTCACACACTAGGTATAGATCCTTTCCTCACTGCCAGTGATCCCCTACACACTGCTCAAGCCACCCCTCCTTCAACTGCATTCAGCGGGTGTGGGGCTAGTTTGGTCCTATGCAGTCTTCCCTGCTGTCTCTCTGGAGACAGTGAGATCCTGCTAGCTCTGGTCTGCTGTTTCTGTGCTTTTTCCCACCCTGATCTTGGCCCCTTTGCTCATATTATCACTCCTCTCTCTCTTTGACTGGTCTCTAGAAGCTTGGTATAGTGGTTAATTGTAGATCTCTGCATCTGTTTCCAACAGTTCCTGCATGAAGGTTCTATGATAATTGAGGGAGTCCTCAATCTGATGGCAGGGGAGGCCAGTTCAGGTATCTTCTCCACTATTGCTTGGCATCTTATCTGGGCCATCCTTATGGATTTGGGCAGATCCTGAGTGCCAGGTTTCTTGATCATCCCGTAATGTCTCCCTCATTCAAAGTATTTCTTTTCTTGCTCTCTTTCTCTGATCTTCCCCCAAACTTACCATCCCATTTCCTCATGTTGTCCTCCCCACTCCCCTTCCCTCCTCTGCTCTCCATTTCCACCCCCAACCATGCTCCACATTTACTCAGGAGGTCTCATCTATTTCCCTGTCCTAGGGAGATCCATCCATGTCTCCTTAGAGTCTACTTTGGTATGTAGCTTCTCTGGGGTTGTAGACGGTAGGCTGGTTCATTATTGTTTTATGTCTAATATCCACTTATGAGTAAATACATACTATATTTGTCTTTCTGGATCTGGGTTACCTCATTCAGAATGTTTTTATTCAGGTTTCATCAATTTTACTTCAAATTTCAAAATGTCATTGTTTTCTGTTGTTGTAGTTGTAGTTTTACCACTGAGCATACTCCAGTGTGTAAGTGTGACAAGATTTCCTCATGCAATCTTCAGGCATCTAGGTACATCTAGGTTGTTCTGGTTATTACAAATAATGCTGCCATGAACATAGTTGAGCAAATGTCCTTGTGGTGTGAGTGTGCATCCTTTGTGTATATGCCCAAAAGTGGCATTGATTTGTCTTGAGGTAGACTGATTCCCAACTTTCTGAGAAACTGCCAAAGTGATTTCCAAAGCAGCTGTACAAATTTTCAGTCTCAATAGCAATGGAGGAATTTTTCCCTTACTCCACATCCTTTCCAGTGTAAGCTGTCACCAGTGTTTTTGATCTTAGCTAAATTATTTTTGATTTGCATTTTTCTGATGAGTAAGGAAGTTGCTCAGGTCCTTCAGTGTCTTTCCTCCATTTGAGATTCCTCTGTTGAGAGTTTTCTGTTTAGATCTGTACCCAGTTTTTATTTTTATTTATTTTTTGATTGGAATTAGAAACAAGATTGTTTTACATGACAATCCCAGTTCTCTTTTCCCCCTCGTCCTCCCCTTCCAACACTGCTACTAAACCCTATCTATCACATATTCTTTCTGCTCCCCCTGGATGGCAAGGCCTTCCAAAGGGTGTCATCAGAGTCTATCATCTCCTTTGGGATAGGGCCTAGGCCCGCCCCCTCGTGTCTTGGCTCAGGGAGTATTCCCTTTTGTAGAATGGGCTCCCACAGTCCATACCTATGCTAGGGATAATACTGAAATACTACAGGAGGTCCCGTAGATTTCCGAGATTTTCTCACTTAAATCCATGTTCCTGGGGTGTGGATCAGTCCCATGCTGGTATCCCAGCTATCAGTCTGGGGAGTAAGAGTTCCCTGATGTTCAGGTGAGTTGTTTCTGTGGGTTACACCAGCTTGGTCTGGACCCCTTTGCTCTTCACTCATCCTTCTCTGCATCTGGATTCCAGTTCAGTTCAGTGATTAGCTGTGAGTGTCTGCTTCTACTTCTACCAGCTGCTGGATAAGTGTTATCAGGAGGTATATAAGTCAGTCATCAATCTTATTATCAGGGGAGGGCATTTAAGGTAGCCTCTCTTCTGTTGCTTAGATTGTTAGCTGGTATCATCTTTGTAGATCTGCAGACATTTATCTAGTGCCTGATTTCTCTGTAAACCTAAAATGTCTCCCTCTATTATGGTATCTCCATTTTGTTATCTTCTATTCTTCTCCTGATTCAACCCTTTTGCTCCCTCATGTCCTCTGCATCCCTCCTCTTCTCCCCTTCTCATTCTCCTATCTCCCTTCCCCCTATTCCCGTGCTCTCAATTTGCTCAGGGGATCTTGACCCTTTCCCCTTCTCCAGAGGACCATATATGCCTCTCTCAGGGTCCTCCTTGTTTACTAGCTTCTCTGGCAGTGTTGATTGTAAGCTGGTAATCCTTTGCTCCATGACTAAAATCCACATATGAGTAAGTACATATCATGTTTGTCTTTTTGTGACTGGGCTACCTCGCTCATAATGGCTTCTTCTAGTTCCATCCATTTTCCTGCAAATTTCAATATTCCATTGTTTTCTTTTATCTGCTGAGTAGTACTCCATTGTGTAAATGTACCACAGTTTCTCCATCCATTCTTCAGTTGAGGGGCATCTAGGCTGCTTCCAGTTTCTGGCTATTACAAATAGTGCTTCTATGAACATCGTTGAACAGATGTGTTTGTTGTATGAATGTGCTTCTTTTGGGTATATGCCTAGGAATGGAATTGCTGGATCTTGTGGCAGACTGATTCCCATTTTCTTGAGGAGTAGCCATACTGATTTTCAAAGTGGCTGTACATGTTGGCACTTCCACCAGCAGTGGAGAAGTGTTCCCCATTCTCCACATCCACTCCAGCATAAACTGTCATTGATGTTTTTGATTTTGGCCATTCGGACAGGAATAAGATTGTATCTCAGAGTTGTTTTGATTTGCATTTCCTTGATGGCTAAGGATCTTGAACACTTTCTTATTAGTCTTTCAGCCATTTTAGATTCCTCTATTGAGAATTGTCTATTTAGTTCTGTATCCCACTTTTTAATTGGATTGTTTGGTGTTTTGGAGACTAGCTTCTTGAGTTCTTTGTATATTTTAGAGATCAGCCCTCTGTCAGATGTGGGGTTGGTGAATATCTTTTCCCATTCTGTTGGCTGCCGTTTTCTTGTTGAGCCTTTGCCTTACAGAAGCTTCTCAGTTTCAGGAGGTCCCATTTATCAGTTATTGATCTCAGTGTCTGTGCTATTGGTGTAATGTTCAGGAAGCGGTCTCCTGTCCCAATTAATTCAGGGGTATTTCCCAATTTGTCTTCTAATAGTGTTAGTGTAGCTGGGTTTATGTTGAGGTCTCTGATCCATTTTGACTTACTTTTTGTGCATGCTGATAGGCTTGGGTTTATCTGCAGTCTTCTACATGTCCACATCCAGTAATGCTGGCACCATTCGTTGAAGATGTTCTCTTTGTTCTGTTGTATAAATTTGGATTGTTTGTCAAGAATCAGGTGTTCGTGGGTGTGTGGGTTAATATCAGGGTTTTCAATTCTATTCCATTGATCTACTGGTCTATTTTTGTGCCAATACCAAGCTGTTTTCAGGGCTATAGCTCTGTAATAGAGCTTGAAGTCAGGGATGGTGATGCCTCCAGAAGTTCCTTTATGGTACAGGGTTGTTTTGGCTATCCTGGGTCTTTTATTTCTCCATATAAAGTTGAGAATTTTTTTACAAGTTCAGTGAAGAATTGGTTGGTATTTTGTTGTGGATTGCATTGAAATTGCAGTTTGCTTTTGGCAAGATTGCCATTTTTACTATGTTGTTCCTACCTATCCAAGAGGATGGGAGATCTTTCCATTTTCGGGTATCTTCTTTAATTTCTTTAGAGACACAAAATTCTTATGGTACAGGTCTTTCACTTTTTTGGTTAGTGTTACCTCAAGGTATTTTATCTTTTTTGTGGCAATTGTAAAGGGTGATTTTTCTGGTTTCTTTCTCCACCAATGTGTCATCCGTATATAGTAGGTCTAAGGTTTTTTTGAGTTAATCTTGTATCCTGGCATTTTGCTGAAGGTGTTAATCAGTGGTAGGAGTGCCCTGGTAGAGTTTTTTTGGGTCACTTATGTAGCCTATCATATCATCTGCAAATAGTGAGAGTTTGACATCTTCCTTTCTGATTTGTATTCCCTTGATCTCCTTTTGTTGTCTTATTTCTCTAGCTAGAACTTCCAGGACAATATTGAAGAGGTATGGAGAGAGTGGACAGCCTTGTCTCATTCCTGATTTTAGAGGAATTGCATTGATTTCCTCTCCATTTAATTTGATGTTGGTTGTCAGCTTGCTGTATATTGCCTTTATTATGTTGAAGTATGTTCCTGTTATCCCTGATTTCTCCAGGACTTTTATCATGCAGGGGTGTTGGATTTTGTCAAAGGCTTTTTCGGCATCTATTGTGATGATCATGTGATTTTTTTCCCTAAGTCTGTTTATATGGTGTATTACATTGATGGATTTTCATATGTTGAACCATCCTTGCATCCCTGGGATGAGGCCTGCTGGATCAGGATGGATGATTTCTCTAATGTGTTCTTGGATTCGATTTGCCAGTATTTTATTGAGAATTTTTGCATCAATGTTCATGAGGGATATTGGTCTGTAGTTCTCTTTCTTACTTGTGTCTTTGTGTGGCTTGGATATCAAGGATATTGAAGCCTCATAAAAAGAGTTTGGCAATGACCCTTCTGCTTCTATTGTGTAGAATACTTTGAGGAGAATTGGTATTAGCTGTACTGTGAATTTCTGATAGAATTCTGCACTGAAGCCATCTGGCCCTGGGCTTTTTTTGGTTGGGAGACTTCTAATGACTGCTTCAATTTCATTAGGGGTTATAGGTCTATTTAGGTTGCTTACCTGTTCTTGATTTAATTTTGTTAAGTGAAATCTGTCCAGAAAATTGTCCATTTCCTTTAGATTTTCAAATTTTGAGGAATATAGGTTTTCAAAGTATGACCTGATGATTCTCTGGATTTCCTCTGTGTCTGTTATTTCCCTCTTTTCATTCCTGATTTTATTAATTTGCATGTTCACTCTTTGTTGTTTGGTAAGTTTGGATAAAGGTTTGTCTATCTTGTTGATTTTCTTGAAGATCCAAATTTTTGTTATTTTGATTTTTTATTGTTCTCCTAGTTTCCATTTTATTGATTTCAGCCCTCAATTTGATTCATTCCTGGCATCTGCTCCTCCTGGGTGTATTGGCTTTTTTGTTTTCTAAAGTTTTCAGTTGTGCTATTAATTCTCTGTGTGATTATTCTCCTGTTTCTTCATGTGGACATTTAGCACTATGAACTTTCCTCTTAGCACTGCTTTCAAAGCATCCCATAGATTTGGATATGTTGTGTCTACATTCTCATTGAATTCTAGGAAATCTTTAATTTTTTTATTTCTTCCTGGACCCATGAATTGTGCAATTGGGTGTTACTTAATTTCCATGAGTGTGTAGGTTTCTGTAGTTCTTGTTGTTGTTGAATTCTAATTTTAAAGCATGGTGGTCTGATAAGACACAGGGGGCTATTTCAGTTTTTTGTACCTGTTGAGGTTTGTTATGTTGACAAGTATGTGGTTGATTTTAGAGAAGGTTCCATGTGGCGCTGAGAAGAAGGTAAATTGGTTTGTATTTGGATGGAATGTTCTATAGATATCTGTTAAGTCCAATTGCACCATAACTTCTATTAGTTTTGTTTCTTTGTTAAGTTTCTGCCTGGTGTTCCTGTCCACTGGTGAGAGTTGGGTGTTGAAATATCCCACTATAAGTGTGTGCAATTTTATGTGTGATTTGAATTTTAGTAATGTTTCTTTTACAAACGTGGATGCCTTTGTATTTGCGGCATAAATGTTCAGAATTGAGATTTCATCCTGATGGATTTCTCCTGTGATGAGTAGGAAGTGACTTTCTTCATCTCTTTTGACTGATTTTAGTTTAAAGTCCAATTTGTTGGATATTAGGATTGCTACCCTCACTTGTTTCTTGGGTCCATTTGATTGGAAGATCTTTCCCCAACCTTTAATTCTTAGGTACTGTCTGTCTTTGAAGTTAAGGTGTGTTTCTTGTATGCAGCAGAAGGAAGGATTCTGTCTTCTTATCTATTCTGCTAATCTGTGTCTTTCTATAGGGGAGTTAAGACCATTTATGTTGATAGATATTAATGACCATTGATTATTGTTCATTCTTGTTTGTTTTTGATTTGGAGATGGTGGTGAGATTATGTGTGGGATTCTATCCCTTTTTCCTTTCGGCTGTTGGTAAAGTGGGTTTATCTTGCCTATATTTTTCTGGTTGTATTTAACTTTCTTGGGTTGCAGTTTTCCTTCCAGAACTTTCTGTAGGGCTGGATTGGTGGATATGTAATGTTTGAATCTGGTTTTGTCATGGAATATCTTGTTTTCTCCACCTATAATGATTGAAAGCTTTGCTGGGTATAGTTGTCTGGGCTGGCATCCATGGTCTCTTAGGGTAGGTAGAATATCTATCCAGGACCTTCTGGCTTTCAGAGTTTCCATGGAAAAGTCAGGTGTGATTCTGATAGGTTTGCCTTTATAGGTTATTTGACCCTTTTCCTTTGCTGCGCTTAATATTTTCTCTTCGTTGTGTATGTTTGGTGTTTTGATTATTATGTGGCAAGGTGACCTTTTTTGGTTCAGTCTATTTGGTGTTCTGTAGGCTTCTTGTATTTTCATTGGTATGTCTTTCTTTAGGTTGGGAAAGTTTTCTTCTATGATTTTGTTGAATAGGTTTTCTGCACCTTTGAGTTGGATTTCTTCACCTTCTTCTATACCTATTATAATTAGCTGTGGTCTTTTTATGGTATCCCATATTTCCTGGATATTTTGTGATAGGGATTTGTTGGACTTAAGATTTTCTTTGGTTGATGAATCTATTTCCACAAGTGTCTTCAACTCATGAGATTGTCTCTTCCATCTCTTGTATTCTATTGGTTATGCTTACATCTGTACTTCCTGATCATTTACCCAGCTTTTCTATTTCCAGCATTCCCTCAGGTTGTGCTTTCTTTATTGTCTTTATTTCAGTTTTTGTGTCTTGAACTGTTTCTTTGAGAGATTTGTTGATATCTTGTATTTTTTGGTTTGTTTTTTCTTCCAATTCCTTAAGGGATTTTTTTCATATCCTCTTCGAGGCCCTCCAACATTTTCATGAAGACAATTTTAAGGTCATTCTCTTCTGGTTCATCTGCATCATGATGTTCAGGTCCTGCTGGTATATGGTTCCTAGTTTCCGGTGGTATCATATTGGGTTTTCTGTTGTTGGATGTGCTTTTACCTTGTCCTCTTCTCATCCTATCTTCTGGTGGGTGTAGCAGGAATTTCTTCCTCTCCTCTTGGGTATGGGACCAAGGTTCTCTTCTGGTAGATGCAAACAGATCCAATACTCTGATGTAGGTCCTCTTCTTGTGGATGGAGGTGTCATTGTTACCCGGGCATCGGCAGTTTTTGGGCATGCCGGTCCAGCTGGGCCAGCAGGTGGAGGCAGAATTGTCACCGGGCCTCGGTGTGTCGGATCCTGCCGCGGAACTCCATCTGGCACGCAGGTCAATGGTGTCAGATGACTCTGAGAAGTGATGAATGGGAACCACAAACAGCTCCTGGCCTACCTGGGACTGCTGATGGAGGCAGGACTGCCTCTGAGTGTTCAGTGTGACGGATCCTGTGGCCGAACTCGGTCCAGTATGCAGGTCACTGGTGTCAGAAGACTCTTGTAGAGTGAATTCTTACACTGTTGTCTACCTACGTGTTCCTCCATCAGTACAGGTGGAGATTGAGCTTCACAGGAGGTCCCTATTCCTCCAATTAATGCATTTGGGAACTGTGGCTCCACTGATCACTCCTCCTGATGCAGGCAAGGAAGAGTTCTCCAGATCACTCCTCCAAATACAGGTGGGCCCAAGGCTCAGGGGTTGATCCTCCATGTGCAGGCAGGGCCACAGGATCCAGTGATCCTTCCATCAGGTGCAGATAGGGCCCAGGTCTGGTGATCACTCCTGTAGGTGCAGGAAGGGCTGAGGATCTGGTGGTCCTTGATACAGAAGAGTTTGTCATACAGAGATGCTGGCTGGGACACAGGTGCTCTTTCCTATAGGAAGTTCTTAAGATAGCTTCTGGAAACATTGCTGTATAAGTGTCCAAGTCACTTGCCATTCCCTGCCAACTGCTTTTTGTGGTTTTGAGACAGGGTCTTTTCTGTAGCTCTGCTTTGGCAGGCTTGGTGCTATGTATCCCATGCTGACCTTAAATTTGAGGCAGTCTGTTCAGTTTCCTGAGTGAGGCAGTCTGTTCAGTTTCCTTACCTCAGCACTTCCTGATGCTTAAGTGTCTGTTTTTAATTCAAATTTTGTTTTGTTTTTTGAATTGTCTCTTGTATTTTAGGTTGGCATTGAATTTGATACATATCAGAGGCTATCTTAATCTGCTGATCACCCTTATCACCTTTGTAATTCTCATTATAATAAACCTGTGCATGTCATTCAGTACTTGAAGTATCCCAAGCAAGCCATATCCAAACTGTGCTACATCTATGGTCCAAAATGTGTCTTTTTCTGAGCTTAACATTTAAATCAAATATGCATCGGTACATCTAAAGACACAACTCTGTGGTTGCCTGGTAACCTTGGAGGCCATAAGATGGTACCGGAGCTCCTGGAACTTGAGTGAATTGTCATATGAATGCTGGGCATTGAAGTTGGGTCTTCTGGTAGTGCAACCAGCACTCTTAATCAGTAATTCATTTATCCAGTTCTTGGTCTTTTTAAAATGCAACTTGTTGTGTGCATCATCTTTTGAAAGAAAATGTGTATTTGGAATGCAGTTCTCAAGTGCCACCATTGCCATCATATCACACAGCTATCTCACAAATTACCCTCAGAGAGGGCTTGTTGACTGTTGACATTGTAGACCAGCATGTCCTGTGGGCACATCTGTGGGAGATTGTCTTCATTGTTGAGGACAGACTCAATCATCTCATGTGTCAGGCCTTGGACTTCAGTGTTAGGATAGAACAAGCTAGGTGAATAACAAGCAGATACTTACATTGTCTCTCTGCTCTCGAATGTGGCAGTGATATGTGTAGGTGAATAAATTCTTGGCTTGACTGAACACGTGTTTGTCTGACCTTAGTCACTAAGAGGTCCTGCCTCGTGGCAAGGAACCAATCAGAAGTTAGCTGGTGATGCTATGCTTTACAGCTCTGGGTGTGCTTTACAGACAAGTGCACAGCAATGATTCACAGAGCATAGCAACCACCCTGGGAGGGCCTATGGGCCATGACAACCAGTTGGTCAATCAACACAGGGCAAGCCCTCCAAGCCTGGAGGCACACCAATCCTGAGCCTGTGCGTACCCCTTGTGCTGCCCTACAAGATCTCTATGCAGCCGGTTCGAGCTGTCTTTTGTAGCCATCTGCCATGGTGGATGGATGAAAGACCCGAGCTAACATGGTGTTAGCTTGTTAAACAATAATAAAGACTCGTACAGTTTGCATCAAAAAGAATTCTTGGCTTGAATTCTGCTATATGACAGTGACCTGGATTTTAAACTGGGTAAACTCTCTTTGCATTTTTTGTCATATTTTATCATAGCTATGACAGTGAAAGTTGGATGTCTTTCTTGTCTTTGTTAGATTAATCCAGGGTGGTAAGGTGATCAATGTTCGATCAGTGATCACCAGAACCACCTGAGCCATTTAAGGTACAGTTTGCTATGTCATTGATGAGGGATAAATGATGCATTGGAGCGAGCAAAGGGAAAGTTTATTAAAGGAAAGTGAGATAAGCTCCCGACTGTGAAAGTAGCCATGACGAGGGATAATGCCCAAGTACACTGTACTGAGCTGGAAGTTTCATTGGTTATTTCTAACTGAGATTCATCATTTTCTATGTATAAATATGGGTTGAAGCAATGAGTGCAAAATACTGATTGTATATCTGCTGGCCCTGTCATGGGATGATCGTGCCCCATTTTCCCAGTCAGATAAGAGATGATCACTGGCTGTGGTGGTCATCCCTGTTCATTCTTGTTTGCTTGTTTTGCTGCCTATTAATTAGACATGTTCTCTTGGTCATGTGATCAACTAGTTACCACAGAGCCTTGTCCTTGTTGTTCATCAGGATTAGTCTCCTAAGTCAATACTTAATTCTACTGATTTCCCTCTTAGACATATTCTCCAGGATTGGGACAAATTTATCTACAAGCCCCAAAGAAAGAGGTGAAATTGGTCATGTTAATGTTAGAGAGAAACCATTGAGAGCCAATTTAAGCACAATATCATTCTTCAGTTTTCTGACTACTTCTGTGAGTGACTCTGGACATGGAGGCTCATACCTTAAGCCCAGCTCTTTGGATTCAGAAGTCTGTATTCCAAGAGTTAAAGAGGTATGATACAGGAAGATCAGTAGGTCAAGGGCACCTTCTACTACTTAGCAAGTTCAATACAAACCTAAAATACATGAGACCCCCATACTGAAACAGTAAAACAAAAACAGGCCCCTTTGAAGCAGGGGGTGACAGCATTCCCAAAATCCCAGCCACTCGGGAAGCTGAGGCAGACTGCATCAAATTTAAGCCCTGCATGTGCTATATAGTAACAGGCTTGCTAAAGCAGAGCTACGGAAAAGATCCTATCTCAAAACAACACTGTAGCCTATCTGTATTCAGATTGCAGTCTATTGGTGTTTGAATACAAATGCCAGCCCCAAACAACAGGCACTGGACAATAAGGAGGGCTTGTGGCCACACAAATACACTCCTAGAACTTAGGAGGCTGAGGCAGGAGGTTGGCCTCAAGTTCAAGGCCAGCGCCCATTTTGAATTTTTAAATTGTGTTTTTCAAGACAGTATTTCTGTGTAGCCCTGGCTGTCCTGGAACTTGCTCTGTAGACCAGGTTGGCTTAAACCCAAAGATCTGCCTGCCTCTGCCTCCTGAGAGCAAGGATTAATGGTGTCCACAATCACTGCCCAGGTCCATTTGAATTTTGTTTGATTGTTTATTGTATGTGATTTTGTTTTCATAAGACTGAGTTTCTCTGCACAAGAGCCGCAGCAATCCTGGTACTCACTCTATAGACCACACTGTCCTTGAACTCACAGAGAACTGACTGCCTCTGGATTCTGAGTGCTGGATCAAAGGCATCACCTCCACCACACCACCCATTTTGAAGCTTGAAAACACAGTGCTATTTATATTTGGGGATGGGGAATGATTGTGAAGGTCAGGGGAACATGTGCAAGGTGGTTCCCTACTCAATCATGAGGATTCTGGGGATGGAACTCAAGGAGACCATTTGGTAACAGCTGTCTTTACCCCTTGAACTCTCTCTATACCCACATTCTGTCTATGCTCACCTGTCCCAGTCTTTAACTCTCACTAGCTCTGGTTTGGTCTCTGTATCTGGATTCTCCAGAGAGCAAAGCGGCCTTTCATCTTCCTAATGTTGCTGCTCCTCCCTTTGGGTCTCATGCAAGTCTTGGGGGTTGAGGAGACAACTCACTGGGAAAACTCTTGCTGCTCAACATTACAACTTGAGTGCAAATCTCCAGCAGTATTGTCAAAAGCTCTGTGTAATGAAAAAATAAGTGATTCCAGTGCTCGGGGGTGGGGTAGAGACAGGAGAATCCCAGGACTCTCTGGCTGCCACTCTCTCAGTCTGGCTGAAGTGGTGAGTTTAGAGTCAGTGAGAGATCACACTTCAAAATATAAATGCAAGGAAGATGCCTAAGTTGGACCTGTGGCCTCCGAGTCTGTCTGAGTGTGTGTGTGTGTGTGTGTGTGTGTGTGTGTGTGTGTGTGTGTGTGTGTGTGTGTGAGTGTGTGTGAGTGTGTGTGTGTGTGTGTGTGTGAGTGTGTGTGTGTGTGTGTGTGTGTGTGTGTGTGTGTGTGTGTGTGCAGACATGATTGTGATAGGTAATAGGTTCGAATCTCTCAGCACTTCCTTCATGGATCATTGTTCCTCCTCCCCACAGCAGACCACGACCACAGAGACAGTGTCAAGAGAGGTCACCACAGGTGCCAGAGCCTGTTACAGCCATGCCGGGTTGGCCAGGGGTAGAACTGGAAATCCCAAAACTCACAGGTGAGGGCTATCTCCTATGTTGGCCCCTGAGCATGGAGACAAATTGACTAGCTCTAGGACCCTAAGCAAATGGCAGTAAAGTGGGTTAGTGTGGACAGAATCATGACAAAGGCATAGGGCATCCTGGTAGACCCACCTTGATGACTTTGGAACTACACTTACCACTATGTGGGCCTGGATACCAGGAATAAGACAGCTCTCTGGCAATGCTCTAAGAAGTGATAGCAGTTAAGTTCTTAAGACACCCTAGCTAAGGAACAGGGGTGCCACTCCTGTGCCTTCAAGATGAGGTCAGCAGGCATTCATGAAGGACAACCTACACACTATTGCATCTGCCTTAAAACCGACATATTTGGACTAGACTCAAGGGAGAAACAGTGAACACCAGAGGAAGAAGGCAGCAGAACAAAGAAGAAATTCAAGGATCATTAATGTGATGCCCTTGGTCGTCTTTCCCCATCAGATCCCACCGACCTCACCCCAAAGACAAGACACTCAAGCTCCTGTGTCCACTGTTTCAGCTTCTCTTCCTCTTCCCAGCTCTAAAGTTTTCTTCCTGGGGTGAGAACTACAGTACCCATCACCTATGTCTCAAGCCCTGCAGAAAGCCGTCTGATGAATGGTAGTGCCATCCACACTCTGTTGGCTGTGTCTGAGGGCTTATATTAGTGTTAGGCTGGCTTTGGGGATGGGGCAGTGGCAGGACATGGTCTTAACTGTCATAGAAGTCAATGGGCACCAGGCTGCAAGGTGTCTTTTTGCAGCAAGGTCAGCAGTTTCTGAGCTGAGGTCCCACAATACACCAGCTCGCTTTTCGACTTCAGCTCCTGTAGTCTGGTCCTTAAATCTGGGTCCTTGGAGGTTTCTCAAGCCAACTGCTGCATTTCTATGTCCAGAGAAACTAGTGTATGGAAAGTGCAAGAAAGGGTCAGAGGTTGAGGTCCCACTGTGTGTGGAGGGTGGAGATGAGTCAGGTCTGGCCCAAGGCTCCACTATGTTGTCTTCTAATATTATTTTATTTTTAAAGTTATGTACTTTGTTGAAATCCAGGATCATCCTGCTGTTACCTCTCCAGGAACCGGAATATAGGTGAGGGCCACCGTGCCCAGCTCTCACTACCACTAAGTTTTGAACTCAAAGCTAAAGTCCATTAAGCATGGCTTACAATCAATCTCCTCATCTTTTAGACATGTGACATCTCTTCCTCCCCAATTTCTCATTGTATCAGTAGATACTCACTCCACCTGCAGCCAACCAAGACCCAGGTGAGACTGTCAGCTTGGTCTCAAGCAGGTCCATGTCACTAGTGTGGTTCCTGCTTGTCCACAGGCTTTGCACAGACCAAATACTCTAGGTTAGTTCTTACGCTATGCTGAGGCAGCCTCCAGAGAGCTAACTTACCTCTGGGCCCAACTGCAATAGCTCTCCTCCAAGCTACAGTTTACATGAGTCACTGTTGTTTCAATGAGTCTAGGCTTAGCTCAGAGCAGGTGAGCTGGAACAAGCAATATCATGTATGTGTATGGAGGTCAGGTGCCAGCTAATATGATGAGATACAAGTAGATAAAGGGTTGAATGCTAGTTTGGATCCTGGCCTGCCCACTCAAGTAGTAGACAAACCATTTCCACTCCTGCCTCCAGGATCCTGACCTCATCCCAAGGGGAACAAATAACTGCATGTCACCCTTGAGTTGCTCACACATTCCACCACATATTCTGGCTTTCTAACAACAAAAATCACAAGCCTAGAAGAAAGGCCCAGCACAGTGGTATCTTAATAGGCTCGTCAGATAACACAAGGCATTAGAAGACCACATCCTCTGTAATTTTGATGAGAACAGGGACACTATCTTAATCTTCCTAGCATCTTTTTCCTACCCTGTTCAGGCTTCCAGCCTAGCTCAGCCTGGGATGCTCACCAGTCAACAAGGTCTGCCTGCTTGTTTTTGAACATTGATTGTGGCTGGCCTCCATAACACTTTGATAGGTGTTGAGAACACATGGATGAATAGTATGTGGTCCTTGAGGAAGAAAAACACACAAGAAAACATAGAAAGGCAATGTAGTCTTTTGTTTTTTAATTGTAATTTATGTGTATTTATGTGTATGGGTGTTTTGTCCCAACTGCTAGTCAGCAACCCCTATGCTGAGTACCTCTGCCCCTGAACACTCTAAATTATTAGTCTGTATTTGCCTTGCAAGATGAGGAGTCATGGGGCAGGGAGCAAGATATTCTTTAGATTCTTTTCTGAGAATGTTGATGAGTTCTCTGGGTTTCTAGTCCCCAGAAAGGTACTAGCCATGTTGGGTCAACAATGGGAGTTGACCTACCTGGAGAATAGTCAGCACCCTCATACTGGATTCCTCAGCAACTTGAACCTGGTACAACCTGTATCAGGTAGCCTTCCCAGCACAGTAGAGCCCCCAAACCTTGAAGGTCTGCAGTGTACACAGAAATGAGATGTTAACCACATCTCGCTAAAGCCAGGGCTATCTGGGAAGGCATTCATGAACTGTAGATAAAGCAGAGCATGAAGTCAGGTTTAGAGCCCAGTAGTTCTTCACCAATCCTGGGTCATTCACGTTCAGAAAGCCTTTGGAAATATCCCGAAAAGTACCTAAAAAAGGGAGAGAAAAAATGACACAGTAGCAGGGTTCTCTTCTCCTCTGCCTTCCACATTTTCTCCTCATATTCATTTTTCCCATGTACACCAGTTCTGCAGACTTGCTAGTGCAAGCTTAGAATACACCTGTCTGAGAGCTCTTCAGAAAAGTAGGGCGATTTGTTCAGAGACCTGGTGTCTTGAATTCCCCTGCAGCCAGGATGCACTGCTCAAGGCAATGGCTACTGTTTCACAGGAGCTTTAGACAAGGAGGCTGGGCTAACCCTACAGGGACATCCTGTTTCTGCTCTGAGTCTGGTCTTTCAGGTGCTACACTCTAAGGATTGGCCTCAGCCCTGGACTGGTAGAGATTCTCACCTGCATTGTTGATGAGCAGCAGGTGCCCTTGAGTCTGGGAACTTGAGCAGTGTGCACAACAGCTTCTGTATTCTGGCCTAGGTGTCCAGGTCAGCTGTTGTCCGCCCCACTCACAGGCCAGGATGATGTGTACCCAGCTCCTCCTCCAGCTGCAGCAGAGCCAAGTTACTGCATGCTCTGAGGAACACCATGGAACTGGCGTCCACAGCACAGCCATGGTGTGGTCAAAGCCTCGGGGGCGGGGGGGGGGGAAGGCAGGCCACCACACACACAGTGCAACACATTCCGACTTCTTCCATGCCTGGAGCTCAGTGGAGCACACAGCTACTAAACTGGTACAGGGCAGTGCCTACACTTGCCACAGGGTAGCAGAAGGGCGGATAAGCATCCACCAGCGTCTGGGTGAAAAAAACAACCAACAGTCACCAGTCAAGACCCAGCAGGAAATCTCAATTCCCTTTGCAGAACAGGCTGATTCCACTACAGCCACTCCTACAAGTTCAACTCCTTCCTTATGGGACCTTATGTCTTGGATATACACCCTGTTGCAGAACCAGCTTCCTCCACCAGGTTGGTTTGTCTTCATTCATGCAGGGCATATCAGGGAGCGAACACTGACAGCCATGGATCAAATTTTTCTTGCCTGTGTAGATTTGGGGTCCCCTTACATTCTGGGTGACAGAAGCTTTCTCTGGAAGAGCACAGCAGCTCCCCCAGGAGAAAATGGAGAGGACACAGGAAAAGAAATCCAATGATCACAACAATCTCATAAACAAGATGATGACCCATCTATCAGTAAAAGCACACCTTGATTCCTTGGGAGCTTCAGACAGCAACCTTAGTCCATAAACCCATGTCATGAATGTATTAAACCACATGGTAATGTCAAATGATAAGCTAAAACTCACTAGGAGAAGTAGTTGTATGCACTTGTAGACCCAGCACTTGGGGGATAGCAGAGAAGAAAAAAGAGGTTAAGAAAGAGATTGTTACAGTCCATTCTCAGCATGAGGTAAGCTAGAGTTGATCACAGTGACAGACAAGCAGGCTGCTTCTAGACCCTCTTCCTAGCTGGTCACTAGCCCTTCTTTGTTTCAGAAAATTATAAATGCTGTGCTCATTAATTTAGTTGGTTTGGATTAGGGAATCTGGCAATCAGAGGGTCCAGATTCAAGTCCCAAATTATTTATTGCATGAGGATTTTGTCCTAGGCAAATGATATAGGGAATTAAGGGGATGCAAGTCCTACAAGCCTACAGGAGAGAACAGGAATATCTCTCAATATGTGTAAAAAAAAAAAAAACCAACACTGTCTGGTGCCAATCAGTACCTTGGCCATTTATTTTATTTTATTTTTTGAGACAGGGTATCTCTGTGTCTTTGGAGGCTGTCCTGGAACTCACTCTTGTAGACCAGGCTATAGTCCTGAAAACAGCTTGGTATTGGCACAAAAATAACATAACACCAGAAGCACAGACACTGAGAACAACAATTAATAAATGGGACCTCCTGATACTGAGAAGCTTCTGTAAGGCAAAGGACATAGTCAGCAAGACAAAACGACAGCCCACAGACTGGGAAAAGATATTCACCAACCCCACATCTGACAGAGGACTGATCTCTAAAATATACAAAGAACTCAGGAAGCTGTTCTTGAAAACACCAAACAATCCAATTAAAAAATGGGGTACAGAACTAAATAGACAATTCTCAATAGAGGAATCTAAAATAGCTGAAAGACACATAAGAAAGTGTTCAACATCCTTAGCCATCAGGGAAATGCAAATCAAAAAAACTCTGAGTTACCGTCTTACTCTGTTAGAATGGCCAAAATCAAAAATACCAATGACAGTTTATGCTGGAGAGGATGCGGAAATGAGGAACACTCATCCACTGATGGTGGGAGCGCCAACTTGTACAGCCACTTTGCAAATCAGTATGGCTACTCCTCAAGAAAATGTGAATGAGTCTACCACAAAATCCAGCAATTCGACTCCTAGGCATATACCCAAAAGAAGCACATCCTTATAACAAGGACATCTGTTCAAACATGTTCATAGCAGCATTATTTGTAATAGCTAGAAACTAGAAGCAGCCTAGATGCCCCTCAGCTGAAGAATGGATACAGAAAAAGTGGTACATTTACGCAATGGAGTACTACTCAGCAGAAAAAAAAAAAACAATGGAATCTTGAAATTTGCAGGAAAATGGATGGAATGCGAAGAAACCATTTTGAGCAAGGAAACCCAATCACAAAAAGACAAACATGATATGTGCTCATTCATATGTGGACCTGCTTTATGATACATAGTAGTGGCTGTGCTTTATCAGAGCTGTTTTTAATGATGTTGCTCAGAATGGGTTCCTTCCAGATGATGATTGAGAAGCTAATTAGAAAAATGGTGCCAGGTACCACAAGGGTAACAGAACTGTTCTGCTTTTCTGGGATTTTGTTTTTTACTTTTTTAATGGAGTGTGCTGGATTTCTCTACAGTTTTGTTTAAATATCTGCAGAACCTGGAAAAGCTGTTGCTGCTATTGATGCATAACATACTGCCATTATATATATATATATATATATATATATATATATATATATATTGAATTTTTGGAAACTTTAGCTGTGCTGTCAACTTTGGAAAAATGTATCCCAGTTTACTGCGTTCAGCTGGCATTGTACAAAAATTAACAGCCATATGGGTCTAGAAATGTTGAACTTAATTTTTTTCATTTGTACAGGGGTAACGCACTGTATTAAATATGTAAGGTCTTAAAAAAAAAGAAGTGATTTTTGAGAGCCCATCCCATATGAAGAGATGCTCTCTTGACCTGGACACATGGGGAACGGCCTAGGCCTGGTCCAGGATGATGTGGTAGACTTTGTGGAGCCCCTTTTGAGGGCCTTACCCTGCCTGGGGAGTGGAGGGGGGATGGCTAGGGGCAGGTGGGATGTTTGGGGGGAGGGGAGGGAGAGGGAGAAGGGATTGACATCTGAAGCAAGCTTGTTCCTAATTTGAACTAATAAAATAAAAAAAATCTTAGGAAGTCTTTTATTTATTTCTTTGTTTCTTCCTTGACTCAGTGGTTATTCAGTTGATCATTGTTAAATTTCCATGTGTCTGTGGACTTTCTGAAATTATTGTTGCTGTTGAATTCTAACTTTAAGTTTTGGTACTCTGACAGGGTACAGGGGTTTATTACAATTTTTTTGTAGCTCTTGAGGATTTCTTTGCTACTGAGCATGTGGTCTATTTTTGAGTAGGTTCCATGAGGTGCTGAAAAGAAAGTATATTCTTTTGTGTTTGGGTGGAATGTTCTCTAGATGTCTATTAAGTCCATTTGAGTCATAACATCTGTTGGTTTCCTTATTTATTCTCTGTTAAACTTCTGCCTGACAGATCTGTCCAGGAGGTGATGAAGTCTCCCTCTGATATTGTGTGGTGCTTGATTTATGATTTAAGCTTTAGTAATGTTTCTTTTACAAATGCAGGAGCCCTTGTGTTTGGTGCATAGTTGTTCAGAAGTGAGATTTTTCTCTTGATGGATTTTTCCTGTGATGAATATAAAATGCCCTTCTTTATCTTTTTTGATTGATTTTAGTTTTAAGTCTGTTTTGTTAGATATTAGAATAGCTACACCAGTTTGCTTCTTATGTCCATTTGATTGGAAAATTTTTGCCCAACACTTTACTCTGAGGTAATGTCTGTCTGTGAAGTTGAGATGTGTTTCTTGTATGCAGCAGTATGGATTTTGTTTTCAGATCCAATCTGTTAGCCTTTGTCTTTTGATAGGTGAATGAGACCGTTTGTATTAATGGATATTAATGACCATCAATTGCTAGTTCCTGATATTTTTGTTTCTGTTGGTAGTGATGGCATTGTGTGTTCAATTCCATTCTTTGGGGTTTGCTGCTGTAAGCTCATCTGTTTCCTAGGATGTTGTGGATGTAGGTGATTTCCTTTGTTGACATTTTCCTTCTAGTACTTTCTGTAGGGTTGGGCTTGTGGATAGGAATTGTTTAAATTTGGTTTTATCATGGAATACCTTGTTTTCTCTATCTATGGTTATTGAAAGCTTTGCTGGGTAAAGTAGTCTGGGCATACGTGGTCCCTTAGTGTCTGCATAACATCTGACTGAGACCTGCTTTCATTGTTTCTGTTGAAAAGTCAGGTGTAATTTTGTTAGGTCTGCCTTTATGTGTTACCTCACCTTTATCCTTTGTAGCTCTTAAATTGTTTGTTTATTCTGTATGTTTATTGTTTTGATTATTATGTGGCAAGGGGACTTGTTTTGGTCCAGACTATTTGGTGTTATGTAAAATACTTGTATTTTCATAGGCATGTCCTTCTTTAGGTCGGGAAAGTTTTATTCTATGATTTTGTTGAATATATTTCCAATAACTTTGATTTGGACTTCTCCTTCCTCTATCCCTATCTATTCTTAGGTTCAGTCTTTTCATGGTGTCCCAGATTTTCTGGATATTTTGTTTTAAGAATTTGTTGGATCTAAAATTTTCTTTGACCAATGAATTTATTTCTTCTATCATATCTTCAATGACTGAAATTCTCCTTTCCATTTCTTGTATTCTGTTGTTTATGCATTTTTTGTGGTTCCTGATCATTTACTCAGATTTTCCATTTCCAGATTTCCCTCATTTTATGGGGTGTTTTGCCCCCCATTTCAGATTTCATGTCTTGAAAATTTCCCTTCACTTGTTTAATTGCTTTTCCTTGGTTTTCTTTAAGAAATTTGTCGATATCTTCCAATTTTTGTTTGTCTTTTCCTCCATTTCTTTATGGAAATTTTTCATTTCCTCTTTAAGGGGCTCTACCACCCTCATATTTAGTTCCTTTTCTTCTATATCATCTGTATTGGGATGTGTAGTTCTTGCTGTTGTAGCACCACGAGTTTCTTTACTTCTTTAAGGAAAATTTTCATTTCCTCTTTAAGGGCCTCAATCATCTTCATTAAGTTATTTTTAAGATCATTGACTTCTGCTTCATCTGCTCTGGGATGTTCAGGTCTTGCTGTTGTAGAACCACTAGTTTCTGTTGGTACCTATTGTTCTTTGTGTTGTTGAGTGTATTCTTACACTGTTGACTACCCATCTGTTCCTCCATCAGTACAGATGGAGCCTGAGCTTCAGGGGAGTCCCTCATCCTCCAAAGGTGCAGTGGGAGCTGTGGCTCCCTTGATCACTCCTCCAGGTATAGGCATGGTAGAGCCTCCAGCTTCCTCCCCCAGGTGCAGGTGTGCTAATTGCACAGGTGGTTTCTCCTCTAAGTACAAGGATGGCCATGGGTTCCATTGATCACTCCTTTAGGTGCAGGTGGGGCTGGGGTCCAGGTGATCATTGATGCAGCAGGGTATCTTGTACAGAGATAGGCATGGGAAAACCCTTGTGTGAGCTCTGTTTCTTTTAGACAGATTCAATCTTGTGTAGCCCAGGGCAGAGGTCCCTCTGCCTCTATCTCCTGAGTCCTGGGATTAAAGGTGTATACCACCACTGTTGGTCTCTATGGCTAGCTAATGTTGCTGCTGGGATTGAGGTATTTGCCACCGCTGCCTGGATTCTATAGCTGTGGCTAGACTTCCATTCTGATCGTCAGGCAACTTTTGTTATTCATAAACAAAATATCACCACAAAGAAAGAAACAGAGACAGAGAGAGAAAGGAGTATTATTGAAAAGGGAGTGATGAGGTACACCTATTGTACCAGCCACTCAGGAAGCTGAGACAGACTGCCTCAGATTTAAGACTGGCGTGGGCTACTGATGGTGGATGTCCTTCTGTATGCTGTGAATGTTTCTCATATTGGTTGATGAATAAAGATGTTTCTGCCAATGGACACACACAATATAGCCAGGAAGGAAATCCAAACAGGGAGAGAGAAAGGCAGTCAGGCATTGGAGTAAGCAAAGACCATGTGGAGATACACAGATTAATAGAAATGTGTTAATAATTAAGAGAGATCTAGCCAATAAGAAACTTGAGCCATCAGCCAAGCTCTTTATATTTAGTAAAAGCTTCTGTGTGTTTATTTGGGACAAAAGGGCTGCAGGACCAGGCAAGACAGAAACTTCCCTCTATAGGCTACATACGAGTCATGCCAAAGCAGAGCAACAGAAAACACCCTGTCTCAAAACAACAAAAACACATTTAACAGTATATTTTATTTCCAAAATAACAAACATATTGCAATATTTGGGGGGGGGCTGATAAAATTGGTCGACATAGCATTTATGTCTTAGTACAGGGCCATCTGCCTTGGCTTTTAAGAGATGCCTGACATCATGCTGCAGAGAGGGGAGACATCAGGTGACCCACAGTGATAAAGCTGGGACCACCTTGTCAGCCTATCAAATGGAATCTACTCAGCCCTAATGAGCTCATCACTCGCTCTTCAATACACACTCCCTCTTCAATACATACTCCTTTCTCTCTGTGTCTCTGTTTCTTCTTCCCAAGGTCCTTCAACTGACTTTGTGCTTCTTTGTCACTATTGTTACTTAATTGTGTGCCCAGAGATACACTCTCATCTAGTATGTTTACAATTTTGTGCTTGTGCATTTGTGTCCTTGTATACATCTGCATGTATCCTCAAACTTTTATGTAAATATCACATGTATTACCTCAAAGGTCAACTCACAGATGCTGTTACAACTTGTGCTTCAGACACAGACTTTCTCAAGGCCAGCAAGGTTGATGCACCTGCAACTAAGAGTGGTGATGGTTGTGGTGGTGCATGCCTTTGATCCCACCACTTGGGTGGCTGAAGCAGGCAAATGTCTGTGAGATCAAGGGCAGCCTGCTCTACAGAGACAGAGACAAACAGTGAAACCCATCTTGAAAAACAACAACAGGACAAAAAGGACGTACACCTTTCTTTATCTCTGAGAGCTGGGGAAAAAGTCTCAGCAAGCCTGCTACTTTCTTTCCTAGCTTCCTGGGGAAAAGAACTCATATCTTACAATGAAAGCAGACACTGTACAGACAAAAAGGCACTGTCCCAGCCCTCTTGTGCTTCTGAATCTCACCCAGATGTGGATTTCAGTCTTGACTTACCATCCAGTTATCTCCATTGGGGAGAGCAAGTCCAGGAGCAGTAGCAGTGTCTATGGAATTTCTTCAAGGATATCCCCTAGGCAGCCAAGCACTGACAGTTGCTTTGTTTCTTTATTATGATAAATGGAAAAGGGGAAATGAAAGGACAAAATCATGTTAGCTGGGTTTAGCAGGGCAAGCCTCCCTACACCCCAGCCAGAAACCCACCTAACCACCCCAGTAATAGCCTAATTTGAAGCAGGGACTGCAGCAAATCAGGTGCACTGACACGGAACAGGTATAGAAGGGTCACAAGGGGCAGCACAACATCAGAGAGTCTCACAGCAACAAGGGCCAGCTGCTTTCTGCCTTTCTTATTGGCACAGGAGGGAGGTCCCCATGCCCTCCAAACCTCCCTCCTCACACCGCCCACATGATCAATACTTACTGACAGCTCCTCAGTGAAGTGCGCAGGGGATGAACTCAATGCTCAGGCCAATTCCTGATGTGAGTCATACAAAATATTCACTGCACATCTGGATGCTCGGTTTTTGTCTCTCCATGGGAAAGGTATTCTGATTCACAAGGAATATGCAGTTGTGATGGGATGCCATGTCATTGTTTTCTCAGATGTGGGCATTAAGATTTGAGAGTAGGGATTGTTTATTTAAAATAGTGTCATTCCTACCACACTGCCTTCAATCTCTGTGTTGGAACACACCCTGACTGCCTGATCCTCTTGTCTCCACTCCCAATACAAGCCAAGCTCCACCTGGTTTTATTTTGGGCTTGGCAAGAACCCAGGACCAAGAACCTCGGTGCATGCTGGACACACTGATCACTAGTCCTGCTGTTCACTATCAGTTTTAGAGACAGAGATCTCACACTTCCACCAAAGCTAGACTACTGCTCCTTATTTAACCCCAGGCTGGCACTGAGTCTATGGCTAGTCTTCAGTCTAAGCCTCCAGAGTCCTAGGATTACCAGCATACACCTTCACCCTAGCTCTGCCATGTAGTCTTAAGAGAAATCCACAAAGTACCTAGAAAGGGCACATGTGAGGGAATGACACCCCACAGGTGAGGGGACTAAACATTCAAGCTGTGGGCATGAGGCTCCATCTTCCTCATCCGCTGCAGATGTGGACATGCACTGGTGAGGCTTCTGCCTTCCATCTGTCCCATGGAGCTGCATAGAGAGTTAGATGAGACCAACCTGAGGGCTGCTACTCAGAACAGGCCTTCAAAGATACCTGGCTATACAGGTGACAGTCCTGGGCTGCTGAACACTGACCTGAGTGTCCTTGAGAACATGGGATGGGGACAGCCTCCTTTACATCCCTCCCATCCAGGTCACAGCTCACCAGCTTCAGAAGAAGAGGGGTGTCCGGCTAGAGTTCGTGTTTGTGGTACTTCAAAAGATTCTGACTAGGAAGACTGGTCATCTAGAAGAGCTAAAGAAAAAAGGAGAAAATTCAGCGTCAATGGTGCAGATCTTTAATTCCATAGGGAGGATCCAGAACTCCAGTCTTCCTCTGCTTCATAGTGAGTCCCAGGATAGGCTGAGATACAGGTGTGACTAAGCTGGGACAGCTGATGCGCATCATGCAAGAAGGCCTGGATTTGTTCCCCAGGACAAGATGTACCAGGCTTCGTGGAGAATTCCTGGAGTTCCTAGGTTTGGTACATGGAGAGAGAAGGAAAAAAGTTCGAGGATGTGAAAAGATACACACATGATTTAAAAAAAAAACACTCAGATTAGGTGCACACCTGTAGCCCCAACACTCATGTGGCTGAGGGTAGGAAGGTTGCCAGTCCTTGGCAGCCTTACTACATACAGAAAACCTGTGTCAAAATAAGAGGAGAGGAAAAAAGAAAGGATTTCTCATTTGAGAGGACTAATAGTTATGTCACTGTGGAGTTTAAGAGTCATGAGATTTGGAAAAGAGAAGGAAATACCATGAGTATAGGGTCTAGACAGTATTAAGGAACAACAGGTAAGGCAGATTTGGAGAACTGTACATAGTGTGTGTGTGTGTGTGTGTGTGTGTGTGTGTGTGTGTGTGTGTGTGTGTGTGTGTTTCCATGACACATCCATGGCCACATGGGGTACATGTGTGTGTGTCCATGTCTGTCTGTCTGTCCTCACCCTTTGAGCCTACTTGTAGACCAGGAATATTCATCCAATGCGTTTACAACTTATTTTGTTTGTTTTTTGAGACAGGGTTTCTCTGTGTTTACCTGACTCTATTGGAACTCACTCTGAACCGCAGGCTGCAGACCAGAACTCACAAAGATCAGCCTGACTCCACCCCCGAGTCCTGGATTTAAAGGGTGCTCCACTATCATGGGCTTCCACTGTAATGTTTAAATCAGGTGTCTCACTGATCTCAGGCCAGCAAGCTCCCATTCCTTCGTTTCTTCTCCATAGGCCTAAGATGACACAAGGATGCTGCCACAGCTTGATTTCACAGTCTTTCCATTCACCAAGCTCCCAGCTCCTGTGTCCACATCTCAAGAGTTCAAATACTCAGAATGTGCATGTTCTTTGTGAGATGGGGTTACATTCAGCCTGGAACTCCCTACACTGGCCTTTACCTGTTCTTGCTTAACAGGGCAGAGTGGTTCAGATCCAGAAATTCTGCATTGGGGATGTTAGACAAAAAGATCAAGTTGATCTTTGCTTACAGAGTGGCCTGCCTGGGACAGATGAGACCTTGACTAAACCACAAATGCTCACAATGTCTAGTGCACATGAGGATGACTGAGGCAGCAGCACCGCATGACTATAAAGCCAGCCTGGACTACACACAGAATTTCAGTCCAGACCAAGTTACAGGGCAAGACTCTGTATAAACAATATAACCAAACAAGGAAAAGAGTTTGTGGCAATGCTATTCCAGTTAACCAAAGTGGACAGAAACAAACGTCAGAAAATAAAGTGGCAGTGTGCATGTGACATCTTAACACACCTGTCAGGGAATGAAAGCCTATTTCTATCTTGGATTGTAGACAGAATGGGTCCCTTAGCATACTTCTGTGAATCTGTTAATATTAAGGTGGGTGATTCAAGGTCTCATGATTGTTTGCTTGTTTATAATTGCATGTATCTATTCCAGTCATTTGCAATTTTATTTTATGTCTGTATTTGGGTTTGCTGTTTATGGACTTCTACAGGGTTTAATGATCCTTTGGGGAGTCTAGTTTAAGACAGAGCTGCTGACCTGCCCGGAAGATATTCTTGTACAAGCAGAGACACACACAGAGACAGAGATGGAGGCAGAGAAAAACCAGAGAGAGGGGGCAGGGAGGGAGGGAGGGAGTGAAGGAGGGAGGAGAAAGAGAAATAGACAAATTGGCAGGGGGTGGGGATGGGGACCAGACTCACCAGAGGCTCCATATTCCAGTGGATGGAGGGCAGGCAAACAATATAGTAGCATTACTGGAATCAGAATGCCAAGCCAGATCTCTAACCCAGGCTGAACGTAGTCTCCTGAGAAGTCCTGCTCAGCTCTGTCTGAGCAGCTCAGCCTTGTCCAGTTGCTTGGCCAGCACAGGATCCAGGGGAATCTCCTTTCCCAGAATTATAGACGGATGTTTGGAAAGCATGGGGTTCTGGGGTGCTCTTCCAAACTCAGAGTGGAATAAGGCACCCCTTTCTTCTCTGATTTGGTCAAAAATGTCTTTCTTATGAGCTTAATGTTGCTCAGGGGACGTATCATAAAAAGAAAAAATGTGTTTTCACCATAGTGTAACACAGTAGGGACATGTTATTTAACACAGAGGATGTCCTTGCAAGACAACGATTCTAGGAACCTTCACTTCCTGGGTTCAATTTAGGGACAAGCTGACAGACAGACCATCCATATCAGTCACACAGACTTCTCTGTGCCTCCTGCCATGGCATGTTGGCACAGTCTAGGGAAAAAGAGCACAGCAATTGAGATCTTACCAATATGACTGTGGGATGGACAGGGGAGGCTTTCCGGAAGCTGTGCAAAAGGCTGCTTACCTGTGTGAGAACAAGCAACCTGCAAAGACACAGAGAAATGGAAGCAACCTATGGAAACAACCATCACCCGGCAGAGAGCAGACTGTGGCAGGCATTAGGCAGGGCCTACAGCAGGTTGTTGCCCCTTCATAAAGGTTTCAGGTTCGACCATGATCAGGACATCCATCATTCCCTAACGTTGTGGCAAGTGGTGTTGAGTGCAGAATCCAGTTCCCAATATGAATGGTGGCCTTGAAGAAGCAAGCATGGAGAGACAGTTGGTGAGTAACCAAAGGACAGAACTAGTGCAGAAAGAGGACTCAGCTGCCCTTAGAGTCACTTGGCAGATGAGATTTTCCCAAGCTTTGCTCTGAGTGGGGTCTGAGGACTCAGGCAATGGAACTTGCTGTGATGACTTTTGGAGATTTTTGTCAGTGGTTGGCAGGAGGCTGCCCTCTAGAGCATTCTACAGGGCTGCCTGCAGGGGACATTCTCAAACTGGAATCACACCCGTCTTGGCAAATGGGACAGGCTGACTAGGAATACTTTCCCTTGGGCAAAAAGGCTCGCCCTGTGGAGAAGACCATGTTCCCTGCTTAGAAACAAGGAGAAAAGGACAGTCACTACCCAGAGGGCAGTCTGATGTTTATCCAAGCAGAGGAGAGAGAAAGGGGCTATTGTTGCACAAGACAGCCTAGGCCACCTTTATAACTCAGCCTTCCCCTCTAAACAAGACCCCATGTAAAGCCTGCCCTTCCTGCCTGGGATTTTACCTGGTAACAGCTGAGCTGGGGTGGGGTGTACCGTTGTTTTTTTGCAGGAGGAGCCTGTGGCCACACTGCCTCCTGGACATCTGGCCTGGCTCCACTGTGGGCTGTCCACATCTCAGCCAGAGCAGTCCCCAACCCGTGGCTCACAAGCTGTGGAGCTGGGGCTTGACCTCTTCAGAACTACAAAGTAGTAGAAAGACACAGGAAGGAGACCCTTAGAGAATTTGGAACACACAGAACTTACTGTGATGGCCATGAATCACCTAAGCACCCCACTGGTCCTCCAAGGAATCTCTGCTTCCTTTACCCATGCCCCCATTTCCTGCTCTCCCTGCTCTGATCAGCATCTGTGCTGTCCAATTGTAGCTCCACAAGCCGGAGGTCACTCTTGAGGGGATCCTCTGGGATTGGTCTTTCTGAGGGGATAGGTTGTTAGGTTCACAAATGTGCTACAAAGGACAGGAGGAAAAGAATGAATAAAAAGGGATAGTTGCCCCACCTGGTTCTGTGGGTGACTGCGGGATCCCATTTCTTTGTAGCCAGGGTCTTGCAGGGGTCGTGGCTTCTCTTGGCAGGTAGCAGGCAGCAGCACAGGTGTCTGAGGCAGTTCACCATTGTTTTCTTGACCCCCTTCCAGCTGGGGTGCCTCCGGTTTTGGGAGGAAGCTGGGCCAGCATCCTCAGGCTGCTGGCCTCCTCCTGTGTGATGCTGTCTTCCTGAGTCAGGGTCGCTAACTGGCTCATTGTCACTTCAGTGGTGATGGTTGCTTCCTGAATGATGTCCTCATGCTGCATGATGGTCTCTTCCTCTGTGATGGACTCAATCTGAGGCATGGTCACTTCTTGTTTGCTGACCTCTTCCTGGGTTATGGTCACTTCATGTGTGATGGCTTCTTCCTGGGTAATGCTAATTTCGTGTGTGATATTCACTTCATCAGTAATGGCTTCTTCACATGATGAAGTCTACCTGCAATATATCCCCAGGGGAGGAGCTTCTGGGGGTTGCACTGTGAACTGTGTCCATGGAGCTCCAGAGTTCATGTTGGGCTCTACAGGACATTTTGTCTATGTCACATGTGGTCTCATTCTGGTCTGCTCTAGAGGAAGCCGTGTACAGTAAGACAGATGGCTGGACGCTCACCAACAGGCTGCCACATAAACCGATCTTGGACTTGGTGAAATTTTCACTCATTTCCTTGCTGCTACACATGAAGGCATCAGACATAGGACAGCCCAGGTAGACTAGGTTGGTAGGGTAGGTCCTCTGACTGGCGGCACAGTCTGGCAGGCATGCTATGCCTTGTGCCACCCTGCCTGGCATTCTTCCTATCTTCCTTCTCCTGGCACTTAGATGGAAAAGTGAATTTCTGGGGAGCAGACTCAGTAGTTCTCCTTAGCAACACAGGGAAGGTGTGAAGATCTGATAGGTTGAGCACAAGGCCTGGCTGCATGGGTTTCACCCGATGACAGCAGCAGTCTCCCCCAGGTGACTGGTGTTGGAGAATCAGGTAATCAGGTGTTGGCCATCACCTGATTGTAATTTTGTTCTCTCAGAGAATCAATAATTTCCTCAGGCTTATACCCCATGACTGTCATGGTGCTGACAATTCTAGGGATTGGGGTGCCTGGGAGACTCTGTGTGGACATAGGTGGTGAACGTGCCTTGCTGTTCCTGATCATGGGACACCTCATGATTTGGTCAATGGTGGGCCTCCTGCCTGGGGTGATCATCAGCATTTCAACAATGACATTGAAAATATCTATGTAAACATGCTGAGGTATTGTGAAATTTGCAGCCAGGATTTGATGCCTCACACCTTCAGAAGAGCTACTCATGAAGGCAAGAGCCCGACCACCATGAGGAAGTGGAGCACACCTAAACTCCAAATGTCAGAGGCACAGACATCATAGGCCTCCCCTGCAAAGAGTTCTGGGGCACAGTAGGGCAGAGTGCCACAGAAATCCCTCAGCAGCTCCCCTGGGGCTACTTTAGCAGCAAGGCCGAAATCACACAACTTGGCATTACCCCTGCAGTTGAGTAGTATGCTACTGGCCTTAATGTCTCTATGAGCAATATGGTTGTCATGGCAGTACTGCACTGCATGGAGAATCTGGGTAAATAGCCTTCGTGCCTCACTCTCCTGTAAGGACCCCAGTTCCAGGATGTGACTAAGCAACTCTCCCTCTGATGCATGCTCCATCACTAAGTAGGTGGTGTCTGTTGTCTGGACCACGTGAAACAACTTAATGATGTTTGGATGCTGGAGAGATTTCATAATGCTGACTTCATTAGTAACAAGTGAGGTGTTTTTCTTCTTATTTTGAAGAAGTTTTACAGCCACACAGGTTACAGTGGAAACATGGAAGGCCAGTTTCACCTCTGAATAGTTTCCTCAGCCCAGGCTCATCATCATCTTATATTCAGTCATGAAGGACTCCTCAGAGTAGTAGCAGGCCTCCTTGCCCTGCTCCATGGTCTGTTCCTCGTTGATATGGCTAGAACCAAATTCACAATGGGGACGTTTAAAGAAAAGGTTCAAATCAGGCCCAGGATATTGTTGATAGATACAAATTCCTATGTCCCAAAGAAAGACACTCAGAGACATTGTGGACAACCTAACCAGGTACTTAATGCACAGGAAACTTGAAAGCACCTTCCACAGCAGTGGACTGCAGAATATGACACTAAGAGGGTTGTCAGGAATGAACTGGAAACTCAGAGAAGAAAACAAATGTCACAGAAGCTAAGAGCTGCTCATTGAGGAGGATCATGATCCTCTTACTGCACCCAACACTCACTGAGAGAGGAAGCTCTAGTAAAACCAAATGCAAGGACAATTGGCAAGACAACAGATACCCCAAACCCAGTGTGAGTGTCCAGGCGAGGAGATGGCTCAGGAATTCAGTAGGTTTACCACTCCTGCTGAGGACCTGTGTTTGGTTCTCCAGCCCTAGGTAAGGTGATTCACAACTGCCCTATCTCTACACCTCTGACTGAGGGCACACACACACACACACACACACACACACACACACACACACACACACTCATGGATGCCAACACCCATACTCACAGGTATTACACATAAGTCAAAATAGTGATAAAAGCATTTCTGTATAATTTTATTTCTATGAGCTTGTAGGTCAGAAGAGGGCATCTCATCCCCTACAATTGGAGTTTCAGGCTGTTATGATCTGCCATGGCAGAGCTGGGAGGCAAACCTAGATCTTCTACAAGAACACTACATTCCCCTACTGCTGGGCCATCAATCCAGCCTACCTGATCTCCAAATAAATCTGTTTAAAAGAAACAGAAGTTCCTTCTCATAGATTGGGAATTGTGGATGCAACAGACTGTTTCTAGATAAAAATTCATCTAAGGAGATATTATAAGTCAAAGATTGAAATATTCATGGAAAAAGGTCTTCATAGAAAATCTCAGGACCAGGCAAACTTTCTGATAAATCATTCCAGTGTCTTAAAGAATAAATATCAGTGCTCCTCAAACTCCCCAAAATAGATAGGGACAGAACAGTTCCAAACTGTATTGTGAGGCCAGAGCAAGAAATGGACCAATGAAGGTTCAGCACACCTCATTAGTTTTCCTCACCTTCTGTCGCCAAAGGATAGGAAGTCTGGTCAGTGGGGCACTAGGGGCCGACAAGACAAGGCTGACTATACTCACAATGCTGTCCATAATGTTGCCTAATGACCCAGATCTGCCTGCTAGGCCTACTTCCAGAGGTCCACATTTTCTCAAAATGGTGTCACCTGAGGGCAACTGTTCCCAAACACTAGAGTTTTTGTGGGACATGACACCCAAACCTTAACTAAGATGCATTTCATTTTAGTAATGAAACAGGAATCATAAGAATGACAATGGGCCCTACAGCATTGGCCCTCCCTTGTTTATGGACTCTGATAGTCTCCAGTTCATAGGTGGATAATGTTTTGCTTTTCACTTGAACGTTAGCACCCTATGACAAGTTTGTAATAAGTCAGCATGTCTACACCTAAAGTTTTCGGTTCATTTATCTCTAAAGTCATATTTCTGGGTACTATAGAATGACTACATTAGGATGTTGTGACAAAATACTGTGTTCCATGGCACCCCAGAGACTGGTACTAACATATCTGGGGGTTAAAGATGACATCATTCATCACATGAACCACATTAGGCCTGATACTTCTCACCAAAGCCCAGGGTCCCTGATAGGTTCAAAATGATCAAGAAAATATTTGTCTGTCTGAATCATAAAAGAAGATAAGTGGGAGATGGACCCATACCCTGGCACCCTAGCCCCGTCTTCTCTCAAACAAAATGCCTTAATTTTATCACTTATAAACAAGAGAAATTGGTTGCTTGTGTATCTGGACATTGGCAAGATAAGATCAAGTCACCTGGTGACTAAGTGTAACAGGACTGCTCTCTACTCTAATTGATACTTTGCATGTATTCCCACATGATCAAAGAAAAGCATGAACTCAGTCTATGAAGCCTTTTCTTAAAGGCCACATGTTCTGCTGTGTGACAAGTCTCTAGAGCTCCTGAGTCCCCATTTGTTAATACAGTTATATTAGGATTTAAGTTTCAATGGGGACTTTGCAGGACACTAGCACATATTTACACACACACACACACACACACACACACACACACACACACACACACGATGGGGAATGTCCTTCTGTGTATGTTTATCTTATTGATTGTTTAATAAAACACTGTTTAGCCAATGAGGCAGCAAGTTTGGCGGGACTAGGAGTCAAGGAGGATTTTGAGAAATGTAGTAAAAAGAAGTCTTGTGATACAGGCAGGAAGTGACATAGCAGGCAGACTCATATATAAGCACGGACAAGAAGGAAGTCATCCCTTCTATCTTGCTCTTGCTCTTCCTCTGGCTCTCTGTGGAGTCGCCACAGGACATAAGATAAGTCTTATGGTTATGGTTGATAATTAAGACTTAGCTAGCAAGCAAGAAATTTTAGGGATTGGCCAGCAGCATTGTAAACTAATATAAGACTCTACGTGCAATTTGGAGCCCTAACATCGTGGGCAGACCTAGGGTGGCTGGCGGAAAAGCGCCCACATGTTGGCAGGGCTAGAGCGGCTTTGATGGAAAGATTTAGCATTACACACACACACACACCCTGCAATCAGACATGATCCAACTAGCTGTGCCCAGCCTGAGAGCCCTTCAGGGTCAGCTGATGCACCTTGTATAGGAGCTCAATGGGAATGCTGGCATACTCATCGACTGTGTTATTAAAATTAACCTTGGATCACAAATTGAAGCCAGCACCTAGTGGACAGGAATTAGCTTTATAGAGGATAGAGGAGTCAGGAATAGGGATAAAGAGATGCATAGGAAAGAGTAAGGAGAGATTCAGGGTCAATTTGGTTTGAGACAAGTAGATAGATGTTTTTCTTGATGAGTCTTTGTCCAAAAAGGAGGATCAGCTTGTTGCTTCTTGGACTTTCTGAGTTTCCAGGTTTTCACCCCAACATCTGACTCCAAAGTCGTTATTGGCAAATAGAATATAGTCATAGTGAAGCCCTACATTTAGGCTGCAGCAACACTGGTGTCAGCAGGACCAGAAATCCTGCTAGGCCTAGGTCTCAGAGGTGGGGAGCTGATTGTGGGTCCTTGGGGCAGTGTTGGTAGTTAAATTATCAATAGATTTAGGAGTGGCTGCTAAGCTAAGAGAAAAACAACTAAGGTCTCATAAAGATGAGTACATGGCAATTATTAAATTAGGAAAGTGGATTGCAGGAGGACCAGCAGTTCAAGTCATCTTTGGCTACACAGTGGCCTTGAGGCCAGCCTGTACTACAGGAGACCTTGTCTCACCAAAACAAAAAGCAAAAGCAAAGAACAGAAGAGCAAGGACTGCTTTTGTTTTGTACATGACCAAGGTACCCAGTGCTTCAAAGTAACATTTGCTGTGCGATACAGCTGATGGACACAAGCGTGTGAGACATCAACAACTGACCTGGCACAGCTGTGATCAGCCTTTTCCTTGCTCTTGAAGCTAAGCTGCTGTCACATCCCATCAAATGTCATCAGTTTAACACATTAAATGGACCTCACAGGACCCACTCAGAACCAGCAATGAGATATAAACCACAGAAACTGGACGGACCTTTACAAAAGGTCAAGGAGGTTGTTTCCTGAGACTTTCACACCAGTGAAGGTATCGAGTGTCTACACATCCGCACACAAGCACTGGCTTACAATTCTAGCAAGCTAAATCATCACACAGTGAAAGGCAGACATGGGTACTGTACTGCAAGGGGCATCAAAGTCCTACTTGCCAGTTCTGTCAGATATTATATTTTTGAAAGACACAGAGGTTAGAAACTCCCTCATCCTCAGTACCTGGAAACTAGGAAGGAGACTGAAGGGCTTTGTTGTTGGTCCATGCAGGATATGCTACCCACCGCTTCTCTCCAAATATTAAAAGATTAAGATTGGAAGTGGTGGCAAATGCCTTTAATCCCAGCACTGGGGAGACAGAGGGGTTGGATCTCTGTGAGATCCAGGCCAGCGTGGGCTACAGAGAGTAAGTTCCAGGATAGCCAGGGGTACACAGAGAAACCCTGTCTGAAAAAAACAAAGATTAAAAGAAGGAATTTTATTCAAGCACAGGCTTTAGGAAAATCAGGAGAGGCTCTCCTTGTCAATAAAATGTCCCCATATTTCCCAAAGGGATGGGTGATTGGAGCAGTGTGTGTGTGTGTGTGTGTGTGTGTGTGTGTGTGTGTGTGTGTGTGTGATTCTGGGCAGATGACTCCAACACTAGGTAGTTCTTGTTCCTGGACTTATTCTTTGAGCACTTTGAGCCCCAGAACTGGTCTTTTGCTTCAAAACCATTATTGTTTCCACCCCTGTGCAGGATAACACACTAGCTTTAGTACTATGATCAGCCTTCCTTTTAAGATAGAAAATGGAAATATCCCATGAACAGACAGCTTCAAGCCAACAGAAGGACAGGAAATGGTGGAGGGACTTGTCCCACCAAGGACAGTTCTTTTCTTCCTGGAAGAACAGGCTCTCTTTACACTTTCATTTACTCTGTACTTGAAGTCTTTTCAACGCCCTGCTCCATACATAACATCCAAATGGGATCTGACTATTTCCTCTGCCCTTGCCTGTCATGAACTTGAACTGCCAGGGAGATCCTAAGGTAACCACCTAGCAGGAGGCTTTCTGCCATAGCACAGACACACCTGTGCCCTTCCTTAAGAGACTATCCACTGTGGCCTGTCAGTCCTCTGAACAGGAGTTCACATGGCTTGGCCTATACTCAGGAAGTAAGCAGCTGAATGAAAAAAAGGAAAACACTGAGGGACTTGGAAGGGGTGGGCAGGAGGCAGTGAGGTCAGGGCAATATGGTCCAAGTTTCTGTACATGTATGTAAACGTCACTGTGAGAATGTTGTATAGTTAATATAAATTAATATTTTTAAATGGTAAAAGGAATAAGTCCAAATAAAATGATGCATTAAAATAGAGTAAAAGTCTAATAAAAAATAAAAATTGCCCCACATTGTACCTGAAACCCAGGAAGAAGGAAGGTAGAGTTAGTTTAAATTCAGAGAAACAAAAGCTCTAAACCCAGAATCTATGAACTTAGAAGGCAACTCACTGTGTTTAGATCAACAGTTCAAGAATATCCAAGTATAAGTAGTTCACTAATATCCGAATCTCAATTATGTCCAACCAGCTAACAGCTTCTACACTGTAATGACTAGAGTCAGCTTCAGCCAGAGCTGTTAGTGCATAGGTGTCTGTCATTGTAAGGTCACAGCAAGAGCTGGACCAATGGCAGCTCAGCACACCTCACTGTTTTTCCCTACCTTCTGTTACCAAGGACAGGAAAGCGAGTCTGGTCAGTGAGGAGTAGGGGCCTGATAAGACTGGCTACACTCAAATGGCTGTCCCCTTCCCCAATGTTGCCCAGGGAACAACTTCTTCCTCTTAGGCCAACTTGCCGAGGTCCACAAGTTTCCCCAAATGTTGTTACCCAGTTGGAACTATGTCCAAACACTTGGTTTTTGTGGGACATTGACACCCAAATCGTAACCAGAATGCTTTCCACTTTAATAATGTAACAAGGAATCATAAGATTGACAGTGGGCTCCAGAGTGTTGGCCCTCCCTTGGTTATGGACTCTGATAGTCTCCAGTTAGTAGGTGCATCGTTTTTTTGTTTTTCACTTATGTGACAAATTTGTAATAACTCATGACTACACTCAAAGTTTTCACTTTATTTTTCTCTAAAGACAGATTTCTGGATCTTATAGTATGGCCCCTCCTGATTACAATGGGATGTTGTGACAAAATTCTGTGTTCCATGGCACACCAGGGACTAGGACTAACATATGTGGGGGTTAAAGATGACATCATTCATCACATGATCCCCATTAGGCCTGAGACTTCTCAAAAAAGCCCAGGGTCCCAGAAGACAGTGGCCTGATATGTTCAAAATGCTCAAGAAAATACTTGTCTGCCAGAACCCTATGTCAACAGTAGGAAATGGAGCCATACCCTGGCACTCTAAGCCCTATGACTGCTTGGCACACCTCCTTCACACACACGTCCCCATGGACTGAAGGCTGGTCTGGTCAGCGGGGCAGAGGGGCCCAAGGAGGCTGTTTACACTCAGTTTGCATTCTCTATGACTCCCAAGACACACTTCCTCCCTCTAGGTTTTATTTCCCAGATTTTCTACAACTTCAAAACCAGGGCAGGCCAATTGCTAGGGACCAATATTCAAACACAGAATCATTCCTTGGACAGTTGAGATCCAAACCCTAATAAAGTCCCTTTCCACTTTAATAAGTATAGGTGGAATCATTTGAAGTAGAACAGGCTCCAGATGTTGTCCTTCACTGGGTAATGGACACTGTGTATCTGCTGCTGTGATAAAACCTCATAACCAAAAGCAACTTGAGGAAGAAAGATTTATTCCACTTTCAGGTCCCAATTATAAGCTACCATAAGTGGTAGTCAGGGCCAGAATGCTAGACAGGAATCTTGAGGCAGGAACCAAAAGTAGACACCATGGATTAAAGCTGCCTACTGATTTGCTTTCCTTGACTGACTGTTTTTGGTTTTTTTTTTTTTTTTCTAAAGAGCCATGGCCTCCAGCCCAGGGACATCAGTCATTAATCAAATTGCCCATTTACAATTACCTGGAAGTCTTACCTAGAAGACAATTAAGTTCCTTCTTCCCCAGATCACTCTAGCTTGTGTCACATTGACAAACTAACTGGCACACACTGACATTCATCTATTCGTGGGTGGATAACATGGTTCCCTCTTCTCGGACCCTAACATGCTGTCATAACTTTTGGTTTATAGAACATATCACATGCATCCTCAATGCAATCAGTCCCTCTTTTATTAGACTAAGACTGATGAGAATATAACAGTAGATCTGACTGGTGCTGGGATGCTGTGACAATGCTCTGTTTCCCAGCACACTCCAGGGCAAGTGACTAACATCTATGGGGCTGAGAGGAGTAGACTCTCACATTTTCTCCACAAATTCTTCATCTAATTTCTCACCAGACAGAAAAATAGGATCCCAGAATGTATTGTGTTGTCATGTTCAAAATGACAAGAGAAAAAAAATACTCTAGTGGTCATCCTGGAATCCTCACCCCAGAAGGAGGGGGCACATGTGGTTTTTTCGATGAAACTTGCTGTTTTGGGCCAATATTTTAGAGAAAGTAGAGTGAAAAAACTCTCTCACAATAAATCAAACAATGACTAAAATAGTGAGAATGTAAATGAAAATTCAGTACAGACCTCCTGGCTAGGGCAACTGCTAAGTGTTTGGACTCCTTTAGGTAAATAAAATAAATAAATATAAATAAAAGACCCAGAGACTGATATTGGGATTCAAACTGAATATCAGAAAAGCAATGCACCTAGCTTCTAGCTTCTTACCCCTACCTCAGGCTGAATGGGCTGATCCTGTCTCCACCAGCTCTTACCAAGCCTCAGACTGTAACTCTCCTCGGTGTGGCTGGAGAACAAATGCCTATCTAGGACCTTGCTTCTGTTTTGTGTACTTCCCTAATGTTGGGACTAGAGGTGTGAGCTCTAATTCTCTTTAAGACTGATTCACTCTTCTGTAGATCTGAGTGGCCTTGGACTCACAGAGATCAGTCTATCACTTAAATCCTGAGTCCTAGGATTAAAGGTGTGTACCACCACCACCACCTCCTAGTTTCTGTGTGCTGGGATTATAGGTGTGTGCCAGGCTTCTAAGGCTTGTGGCTGACTTTTCTTTCTGAATCCTCAGTTAAGCTTTAATAAATCATAATACAATTCCCCTTTTTATCTAGTGCAAAAAAGAAGGCTATAACTAACATAATAAAAACTATATACAATAAGTATATACAATATATATAGGCAATAAGCTCGTCAACAATGTCTAGTCCATTTTCATTTGAAAAATAAAGAGAAAATATCTAGTTCATTTGTATTTGACAAATTTAGAGAAAATATTTCATCATCTATCCTATATTGTGGAGTCCAAAATCCTGAACCTAATTTAGTTTCTTTTCTAATTTGCATTATGAAATTATCTTTTACTGTCTCTCAACCTTTTACACTTACACATTTTTAGTGAGTTTCCTTTCTGAGTCTGGTAAATGATGAAAACCATAACTAGTCTTCAACTCCCTCAGAGACCCGAGAAGGAAAGAATATTAACTGAGTAAACAGGAAGTGCAATCAAGTGACTTCCAAAAAATGTGAGAAATAACAAAACATCTGGCAGCCTGGACAGTCATCCAAGGTTCCTCTGCAATGTTGGGGCATCCATTTTTAGCCTATAGGCCTAGCATCTCTGACAGACTTTTCTGTGAAGCAGGATTTTGTGAAGGGCTGTCCCACCTTGTCTTGGCAAGGTTTTGCAGTCACTGTTTTTTTGTGTCAAGTTTGTCCATTTTGGACAGCATACTGTCAGCAGTCGAGGCAAGGGCAATTTCTTGCCTAGTGGCTTACCTTTGCCGCAAAGGAAGTAAACTCCATGTGGGTTTCTTCGATGCCCATCATCTTCTATTAATTGTATTGGTGCTGCCAGGATCAGACATATCTCATTGTCACAATAAAATAATCTATGATATTAAAACATTTTAAATGCTATATTCTGTAGATCTCTACAAAAGACAACCTGTCTTTCTAAAATATGTTTGTCTTTGAAAACATAGATAAATCTATTACAAGTTTGATTGTAATAGATGAATAATTACTCACCTACTTTTCCTTATTATCTTATACAGTTGGTAATAATAACTTTCAAGAGCTAGAAATTTGCTTTACATTGATAAATGAGTTGTGTAGGTAAAATACCTTGAACTAGATTTAAAAACATACGTACAATATGTCTTAACAAATTAATCTCAAATTTGTATCAATATTCAATATTTGTATACAGTATACAGAAGTCCAATCCAATGTAAAATATTTAAAACTTGTAGTTGCTTTTTAAAAGTAGATTCAATATTCTACCCTTGTATCTCCCCATATCTATACGTTTTAGAAGCAGGTTCAATAATCCATCTTTTTAGCTTATCATATCTGCATCCTTTTTTTAAACAAAAACCTTGAATCTATCCCCTTTGTTCAACTTTCTTCCTGACCTTAATCAACAACGTTTTGTAACCAATCTCACTAAACAATGACAAATATCCATAACTCACTGAATACCAAACACCACCAACCCCAACTCTTTGGAATGTGGGCATCCTGTTCTTAAAGTTACTTCCTGCTGTCTGGGGGCAAGAACATCCTTAGGGGATCCTGAAAAGGAAATTTTTGCATTAACTGTCAAGCTGTATCATGTGTTATCCAGTCTCTGCATGATGGGAAAGTGCAGGGTTTGTCTCAATTCCTAGCTAGAGTAGTCTGTGAGCTGGATCCTCTCAGCTAGCCTCCATGAAATTATTCTGAGCAGTGTCTGTGAGGATGGATCATCCCTACAGCCTCCTTGAAATTATTATGAAAATTGTAGGTCAATCTTTAGTTTTTATTGTTCAGTTTAATGGTGTTATCATAGTCTTGGTGGAATTGTTATGGGTTCCATTTTCTTTTCTTTCTTCCTGTTTTTTTTTTGTTTGTTTGTTTTGTTGTTCAAGACAGAGTTCCTCTGTGGTAACAGTCCTGGCTGTCCTGAAACTCACTTTGTAGATGAGGCTGAGCTCAAACTCACAGACATATACCTGCCTCTGCCTTCAAGTGATTAAAGGTGTGCATGACCTCCACCTGGCTTAAATTCAATCTTCTTTTTAGAGACTTCAGAGATCACATTAGGTCAGATCACTTGATTTCTTCACAATTTTTTTCTGGGTAGTTCTACTTCCTTCTTTGGATGCTTATTTGTCCAAAGGCCTTGCTTCAAGACTGTTGTTTTTATTTTCTTGAAAAGAAAAAAAAATTCTTACCCAACAGTAACTTTGGGGAGCTTCCTAGTCTAATCCTTATCAATTTTGACCTATGGCTTCTCCTAAATTTTTTTCTTCCATGCCTCTTCTATCATCCAGAGCAATGTGTTTTCTTTCAATAGGAATTGGGTTATTTAATTGTTCTGGGAAGGAGTTTCAACCACAGTGGCAGGAATCAAATGAAAGTGTGGGCATAGGGGCTTTCCAGAAGTCCCTTAAGGCATGTCCTGAAGGCAAAGGATTCCCTTGATAACACCTTGTCAATTGACATTCCTTTGTCCCATGTCTGCCTTTACTATACTATTTGCATATTCCAGAAGCAAGGGTCATTCTGTTTGGATTATATTTATAAAAAGAATTGTTTCTAGAAACCCCTGTTTACAATCCCTTTCCAGGTGACCTTGTCTGCCACAATTAAAATATTTGACACTACAGAATTTCTTTAAACCTTTTGAAGTGCCACAAACACTACACTGACTGGACTATCTCCCAGACCAACCCACCCCCTTTTTCTATATCGTGTTTTGTTTTGTGACAGGGTCTCATATAACCCAGCTGGCATTGAGCTCACTATATAGTCCTGAAGATCTTTCAACTCCTTTTGGAAATCAGGTAACAACAAACTTAAGGGATTAGTGAAAACTAAGTGGTTTTCAATATGCAATGCTCAGAAAGGGACTCCAGCATAGAGAAGAGGAATAAATAGCCAAGGTGCTGATTTGGCACAAACCAGTGGTATTTAAAAACCTAGCGAGAGACTTACCTGTTCTCTCCTATAGGCTTGTAGGACTTGCATCAACCTAATTCCCCATCTCATTGGCTAGGAAAAAAATCCTCATCCAATAAATAATTTGGGACTTGAGTCTGGCCCCTTGTGATTGCCAGCTTCTCTAATCTGAAACCCCTAAATTAATGAGCACAGCACTTGTAACTTTCTGAAACAAAGAGGGGCTAGTGACTATCTAGGAAAGAGGGTGTTAGAGCAGCCTGCTTGTCTGTCACTGTGATCAACTCTAGTTTACCTCATGCTGGGAATGGACTGTAACAATCTCTTTCTTATACTCTTTATTCTTCTCAGCTATCCCCCCAAGTGCTGGGTCTACAAGTGCGTACCACCATGTCTCCTGAGGAATTTTTCATTACCATTTGACCTTTTAAAGTGGTTTAATACCTTCCTGACATGGTTTTATGGACTAAGGTTGCTGTTTGAGCCCCCAAGGAATCAAGGTGTGTTTTTACTATTAGATGGGTCATTATCTTGTTTATGAGATTGTTGTGATTTCTCTTTCTATGTAGTCTTTGTTTTCTCCTGGGGGAGCTGCTGTGCTCTTCTGGAGAAAGCTTCTGTCACCCAGAGTGCAAGGGGACCCCAAACTCTACACATGCAAGGAAGGACTTGATCCACTGTTGTCAATGGTCCTTTCCTGATATGCCCTCAATGGATGAAGACAAACCAACCCTGGTGGAGAAAGCTGGTTGTAGAACAGGGTGGAAATTGAGGATGTGTGGTTACAGGAAGGAGTTGAGCTTGTGGGAATGGCTCAAGGGGAATCATGTTGCTATGAGAAGATGAATGGGATTTCCTGCCAGGCTATGCCTACCTGTCTATTGGTCCTTTTCTTCACCCACACACAGGTGGAAGCTTGCTACCCATCTACTACCAGCTGGGCACACCTATGAGTTCCAGGCATGGAGGGAGGCAGACTAAACCTCACTGTGTGGGTGATGACCTGGATGTCCCAAGTCTTTGGCTGGCCCTCGCCTTGCTGCTGGCCTGGCTGCTGTTGTCGGGTAAAGTGCTACCCCTGAGCACACTCAGTGACTCCACACTGCAGCAACTGGAGGAGGACCTTGGCACACAGCATCCCGGCCTGCAAGTGGTGTGGGCAGCAGCCAACCTGGGCACCAAGGCTGGAGTCCAGCAGCTGTTGTGCACATAGCTTGAGCTTCCCAGGCTACAGGGGTTGCAGCACCTGCTGGTCATCAACAATGCAGGTGAGACTCTGACCTGACCAGGGCTGAGGCGTCTCATTAGTGGATACTCCCTAAATTCCAGACTCCAAACAGAAACAGGATGTCTCTGCAGGGTTAGCCCAGCCTCCTTGTTTAAAGCTCCTGTGAAACTTTCTCCATTGCCTTGAGCAGGAGTTAAGTCCAGACATCAGGTCTCTGAACAAATCCCCCTGCTTTTCTGGAGAGCTTCAGGCAGGTGTGCTCTTAGCTTGCATTATTAGTGTCTGCAGACCTTCGATAGCTGGGAAGAATGGATATGAGGAGAAACTGGAGAAGGCTGAGGAGAAGAGAGCCCCAGCTGCTGTGTCATTTCTTCGGTCCCGTTTCTTCATGTACTATTGGGGATATTTCCAAAGGCTTCCTGAACATGAATGACCCAGCAGAGGTGAACAACTACTGGGCTCTAAACCTGACTTCTATGCTCTACTTGACTTCCGGCACCCTGAATGCCTTCCCAGATAGCCCTGGCCTCAGCAAGACTGTGGTTAACATCTCATGTCTGTGTGCCCTGCAGCCCTTCAAGGGTTGGGGGCTGTACTGCACCAGGAAGGCTGTCAGAGACATGTTATAACAGGTCCTACCTGCTGAGGAACCCAGTGTGAGGTTGCTGAGCTATGCTCCAGGTAGGTGGGTGGTACTGCCATTGCTGCCTCCAACATGGCTGGTACCTTTCTGGGGGCTGGAAATGTAGGGAACTTGTCAACATTCTCAGTAATGAATAGAATTAATATATTACACCCTGTCCCCATGACTTGTAAGGAAAATACAGACTCTAAAATGTTAGACCAATCAGGGGCAGAGGTACTCAGCATTAGGAGATGCCTGACTAGCAGGTGGGATAAAACACCCATAGACATAAAAACAAATATATTACAATTAAAAAACAAAAGACCACATTACCTTTGTATGTTTAGTTGTGTGTTTTTCTTCCTCAAAGACCACATACTATTCATCCATGTATTCCCAACACCTAGCAAAGCTTCATGGAGGCCAGCCACAATCAATGTTCAAAGACAAGCAGGCAGACTTTGTTTAGTGGTGAGCACCCCGGGTTGAGCTAGGCCAGAACCCTGAACAGGATGGGAAAAGAGTGCTAGGATGAATAAGATAGGGTCCCTGTTTGTTACGATAAATCTTTCCGCCAAAAGCCGCCTGAGCCCCACTGCCACGTGTGAGCTTTATGCCAGCCGCCTACCTGAGGTAGGCCCAAATGAATACACAGAAACTTGTATTAGGTTCAATGCTGCTTGGCCAATGACTAGGATTCTCATCTGTTAGTTCAGTCTTAACTATCATAAACCTATATATTTTATAAGACTTATCTTATCGGACATCTTATTGTGACTTCCTTGCTGGTGGATCACATTGTGCCCCTGGAGCAGGAGCGGAGGGAAAAAGAGGGACCCTTCCTGTTTCTCCTTCTTTAAATATGAGTCTCCTTGCTATGTAACTTCCTGCCTGGATCACCACTTTTCTACTACATTTCCCAGAATCCTCTTTGACTCCTAGTCCTAACTTGCTGTCTCATTGGCCAAACAGTATTTTATTTAACAATCAATAAGATAAACATACACAGTACATTCGCCATCACCTGTTCTCATCAAAATTACAGAGTATACAGTCTTCTGATGCCTTGTCATGTCTGATCAGCCTATTAAGATGCCACCATGCTGGGCCTTTCTTCTAGGCTTATGATTTCTGTGGTTAGAAAGTAGCAATATGTGTTGGAATGTGTGCACAACTCAAGGGTGAGATCCAGATATCAGAGGTCAGGATCCTAGAGGCAGAGAGGAAATGGTCTGTGTACTACTTGTGTACTGGACAGGCCAGGATCCAAACCTGCTTCTTACTTCTTGATGTATCTGGGTCTCCTCATATTACCTGGCACCTGCTCTCCACACGCATACATGATATTGCTTGTTCCAGCTTACCTCCCCAGAGCCTGAAGACAAGCAGAAACCACACTAGTTATCATTTCATCTCTGGAAGGATGTTCTAACAGGGTTCCAAAGAGAGAAGAGTCTGTTTGGAAAGATAGCAAGCCTGCCCCAGAGGTTCTCAAGGAGATAAAAACTGGGCATGGTAGATAGAGTACTTGAGAGGTGTGAGCAGGAGTTCAAAGTCAGCCCTGACCATCCAGCAAGTTAGAGGCCTGTGTGGGCTACAGGAGACTGTGTCTCAAAACAAGAGGGGAGGGGCAGGCTAGAGGACATTCAAATGAAGCAAAGCGATTCTTCTTCCAGGCCTGGGTTCCATGATATTTCTGTCCCTTAATACCATTAAAATTGGGTAGGCTACACAATTGCTTGAGGGCTGTTTATTACCAGGTGGAAGACATTATCTAGAAATGCAAATGAACTTGAGAAAGTTTTGTAGTGACAGGTAACTGTGTGTGTGTGTGTGTGTGTGTGTGTGTGTGTGAGAGAGAGAGAGAGAGAGAGAGAGAGAGAGAGAGAGAGGCAGAGGCAGACAGAGACAAACCACACAGAGAGAGACAGAGGGAGACAGAGAGTCACAGAACGAGAGAGACAGAGACAGAGACAGAGACAGAGACAGAGACAGAGACAGTTTGTGTTTATGGGGCTTTGCCTGAGTGTCTAATCTGTTCATCACATGCAGTGCCTGCAAAGGCCAGAAGAGGGCATCATCTCCCGTGTAACTGTGAGTGGCCATGTTGTTCTGGGAATCAAACCCTGGTTTTCAAGGGTTTCAGTGAGGAAACCTCAGAAATATACAGGATCTTCTGTAGTAGTTCAGTACTTATCCCTAGTATAGGTGTAGACTTTGGGAGCCCATTCCACATAGCGGGATACTCCCTGAGCCAAGACACACTGAGGTGGGCCTAGGCCCTATCCCAAAGGATATGATAAACTCTGATGACACCCGATGGAAGGCCTCACCTTACAGGGGGAGCAGAAAGGATATATGATAAGTAGGGTTTTAGTTGGGGGTGGGGTTGTAGGGGAGAAGGGAAGGGAGAAGGAACTGAGATTGACATGTAAAACAATCTTGTTTCTAATTATTAAAAAAAAAACCTGGTTTTCTGCAAGAACAGCAGGGTCTCCTTACTGGGAGTGATCTCCTCTCTCCTCCCCTATACTCAGAATTTTACTGGGGATCTGAACTCAGGTCCTGATGCTTATACAGTGAGTGCTTTACTAACTGAGCCCCCATCCAGGGTTTTGACGAGAAATGTGAGCCAGGAGAGGTAACCTAGATGAATTTAACAGAAGGATAGAGCTCGTGATGAAATAAGGAGAAAGCAAGGTTGTGGCACAGACCTGCTTGAGACCAAGCTGACAGTCTCTGCTGGGCCCTGGTTGGCTGCAGGTGGAGTGAGACACCTGGTGGGTCCAAGTATCTATTGATAAAGTGGGAAAGTTGGGAAGAGATGTCACGTGCCTAAGAGATGATGAGCTTGATTGTAACTCATGCTTAATAGACTTTAGCTTTGAGTTCAAAACTCAGTAGTAATGTGAGCTGGGTATGGTGGCCCTCACCTATAACCCTGATCCCGTAGAGGTGACAGCAGGAGGATCCTGACTTTCAACAGAGAACATAACTGGAATAAGAAAAAAATATTAGAAGACAACATAATGGAGCCTTGGGCCAGACCTGACTCAGCACCACCATCCGCACAGTGGGACCTCCAACTTCTGCCTCTGACTTATACTTTCCACATACTACGAACTCTGGACACAGACATGCAGCAGTTGGCTCTAGAAACCTCCAAGGACCCAGAGTTAAGGTCCAGACTGCAGGAGCTGAAGTCGAAAGGGAAGCTGGTGGATTGTTGGTCCTCAGCCCAGAAAATGCTGACCTTGCTGCAAAAGGACACCTTCCAGTCTGGAGCCCACATTGACTTCTATGACAGTTAAGACCATGTCCTGCCACAGTGCCCCCAATCAGAGCCAGCCTAACACAAATATAACTACTTAGACATAGCCAGCTGAGAGTGGCTGGCACTACCAGTCATTAGATGGCTTCTGCAGGGTATGAGAGAGAGATGATGGGTACTGGAGTTCTCTATCCCCAGGAAGAGAACTTTAGAGCTGGGAAAAGAAGGAGAAGCTGAAACATTGGACAGAGCAGATTGAGTGTCTTGTCTGTGGAGTGAGAATTGTGGGATCTGATGCAGAAAGAGGACCAAAGACATCACACTAATGCTCCTTGAATTCCTTTTTTGTTCTGCTGTCTTCTTCCTCTGGTATCCACTGTTTCTTCCTTGATTCTAGTCTAAATGCATAGGTATTAAGGCAGATGCAATAGTGTGTGGGCTGTCCTTCATGAATGCCTGCTGACCTCCTCTAGAGGGCACAGGGTGACATCCCAGTTCCTTAGCTAGGGTATCCTGAGAATTAACTTACTGCTGTCACTTCCCAGAGCATTACTAGGGAGCTGTCTGCTCCTGGCATCCAGGCCTACACAGTGGTAAATGTAGTTCCAAAGTCATCAAGATAGGTCTACCAGGATGCCTATGCCTTTGTCACACTTCTGTCCACACTGATCCAATTTACTGCAATTTTCTTAGGGTCCTAGTCAATGAGTCTCCATGCTCAGGGCCCAACACAGCAGAGAGCCCTCACAAGTTAGTTCTGGGATTTCCAGTTCTAGCCAGGCCAACCTGCCAGTGCTGTACCAGGCTCTGGCTCCTGTAGTGACCTCTCTTGACACTGTCCCTGTGGTCCTGGTCTGCTGTGGGGAGGAGGAACAAGGATCCATGAAGGAAGTGCTGAGAGATTCAAACCTTTTGCAGAGTTCAATCCTGACTGCATGCCTGCCTGCAAGCACACACACACACACACACACACACACACACACACACACACACACACACACACACTCGGAGGCCACAGGTCCAAGTCAGGCATCTTCCTTTCATTCATATTCTGAGGTGTGATCTGTCACTGACTCTAAAGCTCACCAGTTCAGCCAGACTGGGAGACTGGCAGCCAGAAAGTCCCAGTATCCTCCTGTCTCTACCCAACCAGACAGGAATTAATGATTGTGTCACTACACCTAGCTTTCTACAATTCTTCTGGAGATCTGAACTCAAGTTGTAATGTTGAGCACCAAGTGTTTTCCCAATGAGCTGTCTCCTCAAACCCCAAGACTTGCATGAGACCCAAAAGGGAGGAGCAGCACTTTGCTCTCTGGAGAATTCAGATACAGAGACCAAACCAGAACTAGCAAGAGTCAAAGAGTGGGCCAGATGAGCATAGACAGAATGTGTGTATAGAGAGAGTTGAGTGGATAAAGACAGCTGTTATCAAATGGCCCCCTTGAGTTTCATCCCCAGAATCCTCATGATTGAACAGGGAACCAACTTGCTCAGGTTCCCCTGACCTTCACAATCATTCCCCCTCCCCCAAATATAAATAACAATTTGTTTTAAAACTTCAAAGTGACACTAAGAAGCCTGAGGCAGGCAGATCTCGGTGTGAGTTCAGGGCAGCATGGTCTACAGAGTAAGTTCCAGGACACCTAGGGATGATGCACAGACAAACCCAGTCCTGAAACAAACAAACAAACAAACAAAAAAACCCAAAATTTAAAATGGAGCTGGTCAGTGGGCTTTCATGCTAGCATTCTGGAGGGAGAGACAGGGGAATCTCTGAGTTTGAGGCTAGCTTGATGTACAAATTGAGTGCCATTACAGCCAGGGCTACCCAGATATACTACACAGATGCCTCATTGGGAAAGTAAAAAAATTCAAATGGGAGCTGACCTTGAACTAGAGGCCAACATCCTGTCTTAGCCTCCTAAGTGATAGGAGTATATTTATGAAGCACGAGCCCTATAACCTAGAACCCCTAAGGAAATAGAAACAGTCATCAATAATCTCACAATGAAAAATCCCAGGGCCAGATGGTTTCAAAGCAGAATTCTACCAGAACTCAGTCTATGAAGCCTCTTCTTATAGGCCACATGTTCTACTGTTTGGCAAGTCTCTCATGCTCATGCGTTCCCAGATGTTAATACTGTTATATTAGAATTGAAGTTTCAACAGGGACTTGGCAGGACTCAGACACACTTATACACACTACACACACACACACACACACACACACACACACACACACACACTCACCACAATCAGGCATAATTCAACTAGCTGTGCCCAGTCTGAGGAGAGCCCTTAATGGTCAGCTGATGCACCATATGTAGGAGATCAATGGGAAGGCCAGCTTACTTAGAGAGTGTGTTAATAAAATTAACCTTGGATTAGAGGGTGGAGCCATCGACTAGTGGACAGAAATTAGCTATACAAAGGATGGAGGAGTCAGGATAAGGATAGAGAGACACACAGGAAGCAGTAGGGAGGAACTTAGATATTTGGAGCCTTTTTGATTTGAGACAAGTGGAGAGATACTTCTCTTGGTAGACCTCCACCCAAAATGGAAGGTCCACTGGTTGCTTCTGGGCTTTCTTAATCTAACAGGTTTTCACCCTGCATCTGACTCCTGAGTCTTTATTGGTAATTAGAACAATAGAGTCTTGGTTACAACCTACATTTGGGATCTGTGGTCAAGCTTGTGCCAGCAGGACCAGAAATCCTGCTAGGCCTAGGTCTCAGAGGTGTGGTGTTGACTGTGGGTCCTTGGAGCAGTGTTGGTAGTTAAAATATTAGTAGATTTCGGTGCAGCTGCTAAGCTGACAGAAAAAGAACTAAGGTCTCATAAAGGTGAATACATGGCAATTATTAAATTAGGAAAGTGGATACACGAGGACCAGCAGTTCAAGTCATCTTTGGCTATACAGTGGCCCTGAGGCCAGCCTGTGCTACAGGAGATCCTGTCTCACCAAACCAAAAAGCAAAGGCAAAAGCAAACAGCAGAAGATCAAGGACTGCTTTTGTTTTGTACATGATCAAGGTACCCAATGCTTCAAAATAACATTTGCTGTGAGATACAGCTGATGGACACAAGCCTGTGTCACATCAACAACTGAGCTGGCATGGCTGTGATCAGCCTTTTTCCTTGTTCTTGAAGCTAAGCTGCTGTCACATCCCATCAGATGTCATCAGTTTAAAACATTAAATGGAGCTCACAGGACCCACCCAGAACCAGCTATGTGACATAAGCCACAGAAAGTGGATGAACATTTACAAGAGATCAAATACAGTGTTTTCTGTAAATAAAACATTCACACCACTAAAGGCATGTCTACACAATTCACACACAAGCACTGGCTAGCAATTCTATCAAGCTAAATCATCACATGGTGAAAGACATATATGGATACTGTCCAGCAAAGGGCACCAAAGCTGTACTTGCCAGGTCTCTATCAGAGATTAGATTTTTTGAAAGTCACAAAGGTAGACCCTTCCTCATTATCAACACCAGGGAAAACCAAGAAGGAGACTCAAGAGCTCTGTTGTTGGACAATGAAGGCTCTGCTACCCACCAATTCTCCCCAAAGATGAAAAGTTTAAGATTGGGGGTGGTGGCACATGGCTTTAATCTCAGTACTTGGGAGGCAGAGGCAGGTGGATCCCTGTGATGTCAAGGCCATCCTGGTCTACAGAGAAAGTTCCAAGATAACCAGGGCCACACACAGAGTTTTATTTAAACCCAAGCTTGGGAAAATCAGGAAAGACTGTCCTTGTCAATAAAATGTCCCTGATTTTTTTTAAAAGGGACTGTTGTTTGGGGATGGGTCTATGAAGTGCTGCTCAGATGATTCTAGTCCTAAGTTGTTTTGTCCATGGACATCTTTTTTGAGTCCTTGGACTAACAGTACTGATCTTTTGCTTCAAAACCATTATTATCCACACCTCCTGTGCCTGATAACACAGTAGCTTTAGTACTAAATTGACTCACCAGTATTGATTAAAAAATGAAAATGTCCCATGAAGGAACAGCTGCAGTCAGACAGAGAGACAGAGAAGGTCAAAGACACGTTGTGTTATGTCCCATCAAGGAAACTTCTTTTCTTCCTCAAAGAACAGGCTGTTGTTAGACTTTTATTTATTCTGTTCTTGAATTCTTTCCAGCTGCCCTGTTCCATGCATAAGTGATATGGTGGAAGCTTTGCCCCAGCCCCTGGCATCCATATACCCAAGAGTCTGGAATGTTATGGTGGAGTTTCCACCCAAACCCCCCTTCCCGAATCTCCCTCTAAACCCTGCTGCATCTCAGAAATCCTGCCAAATGATAGCCACACCCCCAGAGATACTCAAGACCACTCCCACAGGGTATTTAAACTGCATCCCAGAGAACAGACTCATGGTTTTTCCAGTCTCCCTTCCCCATATATTCTCTGAGAGGCTGGAAGGCCATCTGGGAGCACTGTATCCATTAAACGTGGGCTTTTTCTAATTTGGGGTGATTTGATTTGGTACTGATTTAAATTGCTGCATCGGCGGAGAGGCTAATCAGGTATAGAAACTTCTCAATAACATCAAATGAGTGGGATCTGACTGTTACCTCTGCCCTTGCCAGTCATGACATTTGAACTGCCAGGAAGATCCTAAGATAACCACCTAGCAGGAGGCTTTCTGCTAGATCACAAAGACACATTTGTGCCCTTAAGACACTAGCTAGCCAGGTGGTGGTAGCACATGCCTTTAATCTCAGTAGTGGGGAGGCAGAGTCAGTCAGATTTCTGAGTTTGAGGCTAACCTGGTCTACAGAGTGAGTTTCAGGACAGCCAGAGTTATATACAGAGAAACCCTGTCTTGAATCCCATCCACCCCCAAATAAAAGAAAAAATAAAGATCATCCAATGTAGCCTGCCAGTCCTTAGAGTAGAAGTCCACATGACTTGTGGTATACATAGAAAGAAAGGGGCTGAACACACTGTGGTACTTTGAATCAGTGGGCCAGAGTTAGCGACATCAGAGGGATGTGTTCAAGTTCATATACATGTATGGAAATGTCACCGTGAGATTTCTTACTCATGTGTAGTTAATATAAACTAATGCATGTTTTTCACTGTTTAAAATGGACACATAAAAATGAAAATGACATAAACAGAGAATATAAAATAAAATTGGGAGATTATAAAGAAACATGAGTTAAGTACAGTCATTCCTGAAAGGAATAAATGATTAAATAAATATGAAGGCCACAGCCTCAGAAGGGAACTCACTCTGCAGAGGTTCAACAGCTCTGCAAAGTCCTTGGGCTGCTCACTAATGTAAAGATCCACCAATCAACAGCTACCACACTGTATGGCCAGAAACTATCCCCAGGGCATTCTGTATATGGCCAGGTGTCTATCATTTCCTACAACGTCTCCTTGTGACATCATAGCATTAAATGGACTAACCATGTCTAGGCACAAACCATACTGATATCCTCAGTTTCTGCTCTCAAGGACATGGAAGGCATGGTAGCAGGAAAGGCGGGTAGCTAGGGCAGGAGGAACCTGAGGAGGCTGGTTACATCCAGTGATCTCTTTTTTTCAGTGACCTACTACTTCTGGAAAGGCTCCACTTCCTAAGGACCACACCTTTCCAAAACAGTACCACCTGCTGGGGTCCAATGTTCAAACACATGATTTTGGGACATCTGCCATCTAAATCATAAGATGGATACTTTCCACTTTAATAACAATAGAATGATGGTGAAATTGCCTGCAATAGGCATGAGAATGTTGTGATCCAGTGGGTTGTGGACACTGATGTTCATCTATTAGTGGAAAGATAGCACTAACAAGTATACTCTAACAAGTTTCCACTCACAAGGCTCATCTTTTTTTTTTTTTTTGGAGAAAAAAAAAGAGGTTTTATTTTTTTCCTTAGGAGAAGAAACAGAAGTTAGGGAAACAGTTTTTTACAACCCACATTAACTTGCAGTTGGTCCTAACCCTTTTGGGAACAGATATTAAAAATGCTGGTTCTACCAGAATGAAGGTATTCACCACCCCAGGTAGAATGTACATGGATGCTTGAAGACTGTATTTTTTTCCCCTGAGAGAAGTGTAAGACAAACAGAATTTGCTGAGAACCATCTTTCCAAGTTGCCTCTCCCTCTTCACTTTGGAGGATGTCTCAACTATTCAGCTAGTCAGCACTCAGACCATTGTGTCTCTTCTCTAAATAAAAAACCCCTTTCTCGACCACTTGAGCTCTGCAAGTCTTCATGGCCCTGGCACTAAAACACCTGTCTGTATAAACACAAACTCACACAACTGGATATGGGGCACTAGCCTTTAGTCACCTTAACCTGTAGGGTTAATTAAACTACATAAAGTGCTTGTAAGTCCAAGAGATAAACATAAATAAGCAATTTATAACCAAGGATAAATACATAGGTACAAATGGCTCCAGCAAGATGACCTGTGGCTGAGATGGGCAGTCAGGGCACTTCTTCCCCAGTACATTCTTAGTCATCTGACTCATGACTATTTTTATCTGCAGTCCTGACTAAAGGTCACATTCTGAGACTGAAGCTTTCAAATGATCCTAGCTCAAATAAACACCTCAGTTTACCCGTGGCTATTATATAACTGAGGCTCAACGAAACTCACCTTTCTCTAAATTTAAGCAAGCATATTGACATTAGGAGGAAACTGTAGAAAAAGTTCATGTATGATGCAGGTCACTCCAACTTCTGAAATTCCCAAGGGGACTTTTGCCCAATAGGATAAACAGTGGAAAAGATACCAATCCAAGGAAAGGGAGTTTCACCCCCATACCCATTACTGTTGGTCATAGGGCTCAAAGAGGAAGTATTACTACCCTCTAAGGAGACAAAGTTCTGCTGACTGATAGGATGGGAGGGAGATCACTTAGGTTCTTAGTTGGAGGGTAAGGGTGGGGGTTCCAGGGAGGAAATGTAGACTTGGATTATATCTAGAGGGACCAGAAGGATTGTAACAAGCCAGTATGTAAAGAAAGGAGAGGAGGTAAAGGTTAATATAACAGGTGGGACATTTAGAGACTAATACAGAAATTCAAAACAAAGCTTGGCAATCATTAGTAGAAAAGAAATACATATTTGTTTTATTGACACCACCAGGCTTAAACTTGTGTCAAACAAGTAAACCTTGTGAATAGCACCATGGTTATGAGTCTAGCCTGTGTTACCAAATCACTGTACAATTTAAAGTCAACAGGGGGTCAAATTCCTTACATCTACATGTGATCCTTACATACAAAATCAGACTGGAAAATTAAGCCTGCATAGTTATGAATCTGATTTGTTTCACTACAACCAGTCCATACACACAACTGGTTCCGTATATACTCTAGAGCTGATCATGACAAAGTTTTAAAAAGTTGTCAGAAATAGATTTCTAACTAGAGAAGCTGCAAATTTCAAAGGGTATGGAAAAACTAAGTTGGAGTCCCTCGTTTTATATCCAAAGAAATAGATTTTCTGCAAAAATATATATACAATTTTTACAAACAAATACATTTTATATGTTGTTTACCTTAAAAATTGAGGCTTTTCCGTTTTGTAACTAATTAGTGAACCTTAAGTCAAGTATTTTGGCCATTAATAGGATAATAAACTTAAGATTATCACAAAACCAAGCCAAAGTAGACAGGTCTACACGTCCTGAGCACTTGGACTCTATCAAGAAGTACACCAGGGAAATCTCACCACAGAGCCTCCTTTCACATTCTTGTACAGTACTGCAGCTTCTAGTCATGGCCTGGTTCCTTGTAGCTTAAATCCATCTTACACAGATCACCACCATCATTAGCGCTTCTTTCAACACCACAGGAGAGTGATGGACTCTGCACATTTATTGAGCTCTATGACGAGCCTGAGGACTGGCCACTCTTCTAGACAAGGAAATCAAGTCTGTCCACTTACCACTTCCATTCAATCTACAAGTCCTCCTCCACGGCCTCCCAAAGTTTGCTGAGTGAAAACTTGGCTTCTTTCAGATAGTAACTCTTCAAGAGGGAGCACTTTTCCCATGTATTTATTCTTGTTAGCCACAATCTGTAGCCACTTGCTTTCTTTCTGGCTATGTTGCTAGAGTGGAACTCCTGGATTGTTAAAGTCTGGGCAGCTTCAAGTCCAACTCCATAAATACATTTGTTTTCACAGAAGCATGTGGTTTGGTGGCTGGAGTTAAGTGTCCCCTACTGCACTCACAAGGCTATCTTATTTGATATGCCAGACCAGCCCCCTACTCCAGCAACACCCGCAAAAGCCAGCAGCACATTTCTGATGCCGCCTTCTAGGTCCTGTCCGTGGAAGAACTCCACAAACCCATCCCAGCCTCTTTGTTTGACCAGCCAGTCCCGTTTTGTCCTTTCAAGAACATCTGTGATACTCTCAGCTAATGGTTAGATGCAGCTTTCCTGGTTTATGCTCTTCAAGTGTTTGGCCACATAGGCACCAAAAGAAATAAGAGTCACAATTCTGCCCCAGTTTGTTATGCCATCTTTGAAAACATGGACCATCACTCAAGAAAAAGATTTGACATCGTCTTCGTTTTTAATGTCCATTTTCCGAAGCATGCCCTGGAAGGCCGTCTCGTGGTTGCCCTGCACGCCGTGGCCCAAGCGCCACAGGGTCTCCAGCGCCCTCCTGCCCGCAGCGCCTGCCTCGCCCAGTGGCTTCGCGTCCTTGAAGCTGGCTGCCTGCTCCTGAGATAGCACGAGATGATCTCAAGCAACTGGCGGTACAACTCATTGTCCTCCTCCTCGACCAGCGGCCTGCGGCGTGGAGGGCAGTGAGCCGTTGGTGCCCGAGTTCTTAGCCACCTTGCTCATGAGCTCCAGCAGGCGCAGCACAGCCGGCCGCTTGCAGAGCGCCTCCAGCTCCAAAGCTACACAGAGAAACCCTGTCTCCAAAAACCAAAAGAAAAAAAAAGGACATCCTGATCTGGAGGCAGGGGGTGGGGAAGAGGGAGAGGTTGGGCCTGGCCTCCAGTTTTGAAATCTCAAAGCCCATCCCAGTGACACATCTCCTCCAACAATGCCACACCTCATAATCCTTACTAAACATGAACTTGTACCAGAAATGAAAACTCAAGCATGTATACCCCTAGTGGGTACCTGTGCTCTCATGCACATAAATGCATATAAGCACTCTCAGTATCCCAGAAGATAGTTAGTTGATAAATTGAAAATGAGCAAGAAAATAATGTTGCTGGGTAGTGGTGTTCCTGCCTTTAATCCTAGCACTTAGGAGGCAGAGGTTGGCAGATCTCCAAGTTCAAGGCCAGCCTGGTGTACAGAGTTAGTTTCAGGACAGCAGAGTTATGCAGAGAAACTAAACAAACAAACAAAACATGGACCAGAATTGTCTATACAGAAAATCACCCTACCCATAGCTGTGGGTGATGGAGCCCAATCGAGGCATTCTGTTTTCTTCCTGATCTCCAAAAATTGCTTAGCTTCCTTAAGTTATAACAAAAATAGAAATTGACTGTGGTAGAATATTATTTTAAAGGTGACTTTTGCTTATGCTGCATTGTTTTTAAGTGTGAAACTGTGATTCTTTGCCTGTCTAAAAAACCTGATGGTCTAATAAAGGGCAGAATGGCCAATAGCAAGGCAGGAGCAGGATGGGCAGGGCTGGCAGACAGAGAGTAGAAATAGGAGGAGAAATGAGGAAAGAAGGAGAACGAGAGAACAAGAAGAGTATGTCAGGGGCCAGTCACCCCACCCAGCTACCCAGCCAGTCACGAAGGAAGAAGGAAAGTAAGACATACAAAAGTAAAAGAAGAAAAAAAAAAAAAACAAGTCCAGACGGATAAGATAAATGGGATAATTTAAGATAAGAAAAACTAGCAAGAACAAGCCAAGCTAAGGCTGGACATTCATAAGAAATAAGACTGCTTGTGGTTTATTTGGGAGCTGGGTGGCAGGTCCTTACAAAGAGCCAAAAATAGAAAACAAAGTATAAAACACACACACACACACACACACACACACACACACACACACACACACACCATTATACAACATGAATTCTTGTGTTTCTGGAGGTTGGCAAGTCAAGATTAGGCACCAGTAGATTGTGAGTGGAGTGAGGGCTACTTTCTCCATGTCCTATGGTTCTATGTTGTGTTTTCCCACATGGCTGGGAGAAGAATTGAAGTCAGTCCTTCAAGTTCTGATTTTTTTGTTTGTTTGTTTCTTTGTTCGTTTGTTTGTTTTTGAGACAGGGCTTCTCTGTGTAGCTTTCTAAACCAGGCTGGCCTCAAACTCACAGAGATCCACATGACTCTGCCTCCCAAGTGCTGGGATTAATGGGTGTGTGCCACTACCTGGTCCTTCAAGATCTTTTTGTTTTTGTTTTTTGAGACAGGGTTTCTCTGTGGCTTTGGCGGCTGTCCTGGAACTAGCTTTTGTAGACAAGGCTGGTCTTGAACTCACAGAGATGCACCTGCCTCTGTCTCTCATATTCTGGGATTAACAGTGTGTGCCACCACCAACCGGCAAAAATTTTTGTTTTCATTTTAATTTGCATTGCTGTTTTGCCTGCATGTATGTCTTTGTGAGGGTGTAGAATCCCCTGGAAATGGAGTTACAGAAAGTTATGAGCTGCCATGGCGGATGCTAGAAATTGAAACTGGGTCCTTTAGTAAGAGCAGTGAGTCCTCTTAACCACTGAGCTATTGCTCCAGGCACCCTCCAAGATCTTTTTAAAGACAGCATATTCTAACTCACCAAACACTAGACTCATATGAATGTCATGTTTCCCCCTCTACGGCCAAAATCCTCCTCAAAAGGTCCAATTCCTGAAACTTAAAGCTAACCCCCAAGCATAAAGAGCCTTTCCAGTCGCTGCAAGTGTGCTGCTTATCTTCAGAACCCCAGCTGTAAAACAACCAAGAGAGTTCTTGGTCATGAAGGATCTGGGATTTGGATTCCCCAGCTCAGCATGGTAGCTAAATTCTGATGTAAGGCCTTGAAGAAACTTGAGGATGAACCCTTAGATGGAATCCCAGAAGTGGACACGGACCATAAACCTCCTAAAACAAGCATATCCCTGCACACTAGTGTCAGCAACCACGACTCTAGTAAACCCTTTCTCCACATGTGCAGGAGTGATAGGGGCTGGCACTGGGAGTTTATCATTTGAGCTTGTTTTTATTTTATGTGTGGGACTTGTCAGGTTCAAAGGAAACTCCATTTCCCCAAACTCCAGAATGGCAAATGGCTATCTGCAGTGCCTGTTAGCATAGCAAAGTGCACGCTGGCCTTCAGGGTCCCTCAGTGTCACAAGTACTGTTCCACATTGCAGAGTCCATGCATCTTTCAAGCCTTTTCTCCTCCTCCCCTTCCCTCACCTCCTTCCAGCCCACAGCTTCCTCCTCCTCAGCTATTCACTCTCCTTATAACTTTAATAGTTTGCTTCCCCTCCCTTCCTCCCTTCCTCCTCCCCCACCTTTGTCTTTGTCTCTGTCCCCCTCCTCCCTCTCTCCCCCTCTCTCTGTTTTTTCTCCCCCCCCCTCTTGGCTCCTGCTTCTATCCTGGACTGGTTGGGTCTGCTGGCCATGTTCAATCTACTACTTTCTCTCTCTGTTCTAGAGTCTTCCAGATGCCCTTGGATGCTGCCTTTCTCTCTCATATATACAATGAACACCTTACTCTTAACTATATTATGGAGTGATCTTCTTGTCAGTTTATCTATGCGTGTTTTAGCTACATGTATGCATGTGTACCATGTGCATGCCTGGTGCCTGTGAAGGCCAGAAGAGGGTGCTGGATTCTCTGGAACTGGAGTTTCAGATGGTTGTGAGCCATCATCCGCATTCTGGGATTTGGGCCTAGGTCCGTTGTAAGAACACTTAAATGCTGAGCCCCCTTTCCATTTCCATAGCACTGGATAATTCAGCACAAGTTTTGGGTCCTCCCAGCCCTCAGTCATTTACTGTTCTTAAACCCTAAAGATTCTTTTCAGGCTTAATAGAGAATCATTATAATTGATTTTAGATGAAATTATCTGGAGTTACTTTTAAAGGGAGGAGACTCTGAGCTCAGCAGTTTAGTGATGGTGAAAGGTTCAGGCATTATGCTGACCTGCCCCTGTTACCTGGCAGAACAGTCAGTACACTGGTCAGCCCAGGGTTCCATGGGAACTAAGTCTGCATGCAGGTGCAAAGGACCTCTTTAATCCATGCCCATTTATGCTCTCTCTCTCCACTTCCCTCTCTTTACTCTCTGTCTAATCTTGTCTCTGCTCTGCTTTCTCTTCTCCCACCTACGTGCTTTCTCTGCCTCTCTCTGGTGACTGGAAATGGCAGTCAGCCATTACCCCTGTTCCTCCTCTGTCTCAGTCTCCCTAATCTGCCGGGCCTAATAATAAACTGGTTAACATGTCTCATCTGCCTCTTTTCTTCTTTATCTTTAATTTAAACAAAGATCTGCCTCTGCCTTCCGAGAGCAAGGACTAATGGTGTGCACAACCACTGCCCAGATCCATTGGAATTTTGTTTGGTTGTTTGTTGTTTGTGTTTTTGTTTTCATAAGACTGGGTTTCTCTGAGCAAGAGCTGTAGCTGTCCTGGTACTCACTCACTAGACCACTCTGTCCTTGAACTCACAGAGAACTGCCTGCCTCTAGCTTCTGAGTGCCGGCATTAAAGGCATCACCTCCACCACCCCGCTGATTTTGAAGTTGGAAAACATAGTGCTATTTATTTTGGGGGGATGGGGAATGATTGTGAAGGTCAGGGGAACATGTGCAAGGTGATTCCCTACTCAATCATGAGGATTCTGGGGATGGAACTCAAGGGGACCATTTGGTAACAGATGTCTTTACCCCCTGAACACTCTCTATACCCACGTTGTGTCTATGCTGACCTGTCCCAGTCTTTGACTCTCACTAGGTCTGGTTTGGTCTGTGTATCTGGATTCTCCTGTGAGAAAAGTGGTATTTCATCTCCCTAATGTTTGTTGCTGCTCCTCCCTTTGGGTCTCATGCAAGTCTTGGGGATTGAGGAGATACTTCATTGGGAAAACTCTTGCTGCTCAACATTACAACTTGGTTTCAGATCTCCAGCAGTGTTGTCAAAAGCTGTGTGTAGTGAAAAATAAGTATTTCCAGTGCTGGGGGTGGGGTAGACACAGGAGGATCCCAGGACTCTCTGGCTGCCACTCTCTCAGTCTGGCTGAAGTGGTGAGTTTAGAGTCAGTGAGAGATCACACCTCAAAATAGAAATGAAAGGAAGATGCCTAACTTGGAGATGTGGCCTCTTAGTGTGTGTGTGTGTGTGTGTGTGTGTGTGTGTGTGTGTGTGTGTGTGTGTATGTGTGTGTGAGTGTGTGTTTTTCTGTGTGTTTACAGGCAGGCATGCGGACATGATTGTGATCGGTAATAGGTTCGAATCTCTCAGCACTTCCTTCATGGATCCTTGTTCCTCCTCCCCACAGCAGACCACGAGCCACAGAGACAGTGTCAAGAGAGGTCACCACAGGTGCCAGAGCCTGTTACAGCCATGCTGGGTTGGCCAGGGGTAGATCTGGAAATCCCAAAACTCACAGGTGAGGGCTATCTCCTATGTTGGCCCCTGAGCATGGAGACAAATTGACTAGCTCTAGGACCCTAAGCAAATGGCAGTAAAGTGGGTTAGTGTGGACAGAATCATGACAAAGGCATAGGGCATCCTGGTAGACCCACCTTGATGACTTTGAAACTACACTTACCACTGTGTGGGCCTGGATACCAGGAATAAGACAGCTCTCTGACAATGCTCTAAGAAGTGATAGCAGTTAAGTTCTTAAGACACCCTAGCTAAGGAACAGGGGTGCCACTCCTGTGCCTTCAAGATGAGGTCAGCAGGCATTCATGAAGGACAACCTACACATTTGCATCTTACTGAAAATCTATGTATTTGGACTACAATCAAGGGAGAAACAGTGGACACCAGAGGAAGAAGGCAGCACAACAAAGAAGAAATTCAAGAATTAATGTGATGCCCTTGGTCGTCTTTCCCCATCAGATCCCATCGACCTCACCCCACAGACAAGACACTCAGCCTCCTGTGTCCACTGTTTCAGCTTCTCTTCCTCTTCCCAGCTCTAAAGTTCTCTTCCTGGGATGAGAATGCCAGTACCCATCACGGCTCTCTCAAGCCCTGCAGAAAGCCGTCTGATGACTAGTAGTGCCATCCACTCTCTGCTGGCTGTGTCTGAGGGCTTATATTTGTGTTAGGCTGGCTTTGGGGGATGGGGAAGTGGCAGGACATGGTCTTAACTGTCATAGAAGTCAATGGGCACCAGGCTGCAAGGTGTCCTTTTGCAGCAAGGTCAGCAGTTTCTGAGCTGAGGTCCCACAATACACCAGCTCCCCTTTCGACTTCAGCTCCTGCAGTCTGGTCCTTAAATCTGGGTCCTTGGTGGTTTCTCAAGCCAACTGCTACATTTCTATGTTCAGAGAAACTAGTGTATGGAAAGTACAAGAAAGGATCAGAGGTTGGATGTCCCACTGTGTGTGGAGGGTGGAGATGAATCAGGTCTGGCCCAAGGCTCCACTATGTTGTCTTCTAATATTATTTTCTTTTTTAAAGTTATGTACTTTGTTGAAATCCAGGATCCTCCTGCTGTTACCTCTCCAGGAACAGGATTATAGGTGAGGGCCACCGTGCCCAGCTCTCACTACCACTAAGTTTTGAACTCAAAGCTAAAGTCCATTAAGCATGGCTTACAATCAATCTCCTCATCTCTTAGGCAGGTGACATCTCTTCCCAGCTTTCCCATTGTATCAGTAGATACTCACTTCACCTGCAGCCAACCAGGGCCCAGGTGAGACTGTCAGCTTGGTCTCAAGCAGGTCCATGCCACAAACTTGCTTTCTCCTTATTTCATCACCATCTGGTTGTACTCTCCTGTTTCACATGGCTCCATAAAACCCTGGATGGGAGCTCCGTTGGTAAAGTACTCACTGTACAAGTATGAGGACTTGAGTTCAGATCCCGAGGGTAGGTGTAGGGGATGAGAGAGGTGATGGCTCCCTGTTAAGAGAAATTGCTGTTCCAGTATAAAATCAGTATTTGATTCCCAGAACCAACAGGGTAGCTACAGTTACAAGGGAGATGATGCCCTCTTCTTGCGACTGCAGGCACTGCATGTGATGAACATACAAATTTAGGCACAATAACCATGAACACAAGATCTCTCTCTCTCTCTCTCTCTCTCTCTCTCTCTCTCTCTCTCTCTCTCTCTCTCTCTCTCTCTCTCTCTCTCTCTCTCTCTCTCTCTCTCTCTCTCTCTCTCTCTCACACACACACACACACACACACACACACACATGAAAACACGCGCACACACAGAGACCTGTCACAAACAAGCTTTCTAAACTTTACTTGCATTTCTAGACAATGTTTTCCAACTGTTAACAAACAGTACTCAAGGAATTATATAGCCTAACAAATTTTAATGATGTTAAGGAACAGATATATAGTAGAACCTAGGCCTGGAAGAGGAATCATTTTGCTTCATTTGAATGTCCTCTACTCTGCCCCTCCTGTATCATTTTAAGACACAGTCTCCTTTAGCCCACAATGGTCTCTAACATGCTGGAAGGTCAGGGCTGACTTTGAACTTCTGTTCACACTTCTCAAGTGCTCTATATACCATGCTCAGTTTTATCTCTTTGAGCACTTCTGTGACAGGGTTCCTATCTTTCCAAACAGATACTTCTCTCTTTGGAAACCTGTTAGAACATTCTTATAGAATGAAATGATAACTGGAGTGGTTGCTGCTTGTCTACAGCCTCTGGGCATAACAAAAACTCTAGGTTACTTCTTACACTATGCCAAAGCAGCCTCCAGAGAGCTAACATAGCTCTGGGTCCATCTGAAATAGTTTTCCTCCTAGCTACAGTTTACATGTGATCACTGCTGTTTGAAAGAGTCTAGGCTGAGCTCTGAGCAGGTGAGCTGGAACAAGCAATATCATGTATGTGTGAGGAGGGCAGGTGCCAGGTCATATTCTGAGACCCAGGTAGATCAAGGGTTAGAAGCTAGTTTGGATCCTGGCCTGCCCACTCAATTAGTAGACAAACCATTTCCACTCCTGCCTCCAGGATCCTGACCTTGTCCAAAGGGGAACAGATAACTGTATCTCACCCATGAATTGCTCACACATTCCACCAAATATTCTTACGTTCTAAGTACAGAAATCACAAGACTAGAAGAAAGGCCCAGCATGGTGGTTTCTTAATAGGCTGGTCAGACAAGACAAGGCATTAGAAGACCACATCCTCTGTAATTTTGGTGAGAACAGGGACCCTATCTTATTCATCCTAGCATCCTTTTCCCACCCTGCTCAGGCTTCTGGCCTAGCTCAGCCTGAGATGCTCACCAGTCAACAATGTCAGCCTGCTTTGTTTTGAACATTTATTGTGGCTGGCCTCCATAACACTTTGATAGGTGTTGAGAACACATGGATGAATATTATTTGGTCCTTGAGGAAGAAAAACACACAAGAAAACATAGAAAGGCAATGTAGTCTTTTGTTTTTTAATTGTAATTTATGTGTATGGGTGTTTTGTCCCAACTGCTAGTCAGCAACCCCTATGCTGAGTACCTCTGCCCCTGACTGATCTAACATTTTAGAGTCTGTAATTTCCTTGCAAGATGAGAAGTCATGGGGCAGGGTGCAAGATATTCTTTAGATTCTTTTCTGAGAATGTTGATGAGTTTTCTGGGTTTCTAGTCCCCAGAAACGTACCAGCCATGTTGGGTCAGCAATAGCAGTATCACCCACCTACCTGGAGCATAGCTCAGCACCCTCACACTGGGTTCCTCAGCAACTTGGACCAGGTACAACCTGTCTCAGGCAGCCTTCCCAGCACAGTAGAGCCTCCAACCCTTGAATTTCTGCAGGGTACAAAGAGATAAGATGTTAACCACAGTCTTGCTGAAGCCAGGGCTTTCTCGGAAGGCATTCGGGGTGCTGTAGATCAAGAAGAGCATGGAGGTCAGGTTTAGAGCCCAGTAGTTGTTCACCTCTCCTGGTTCATTCATGTTCAGGAAGGCTTTGGAAATATCCACAAGAGTACCTAAAAAACAGGACCGAAGAAATGACACAGTAGCAGGGGCTCTCTTCTCCTCTGACTTCCTCAGTTTCTTCTCATATTCATTTTTCCCATCTACACCAGCTCTGCAGACACTGCTAATGCAAGATAAGAATACACCTGTCTGAGAGCTCTTCAGAAAAGTAGGAGGATTTGTTCAGAGACCTCATGTCTTGAATTCCCCTGCAGCCAGGAGGCACTTCTCAAGGCAATGGCTACTGTTTCACAGGAGCTTTAGACAAGGAGGCTGTGCTAACCCTGCAAGGACATCCTGTTTCTGCTCTGAGTCTGGTCCTTCAGGGAATGGTCTCTGAAAGTTCATTAGTGCTCTAGTGTTAAACAATGGCTCCACTGTCAGAGGTCCCATAGACTGTCTTGGCCTCCTAGCTGGCACCTACATTCAGAGGACTTGCTTCTGTCCCATGCTGTTTCCCCTGCTTTATGACTGGGGTCTCTATGCTCTCACTAGGTCAGGTCAACTGTTTCTGCAGGTTTCTTCAACAGTGTCTTGGCTCCGTTGCTCATCCCACCTATGTCTCCACACCTGGATTCCAGGTATGGTTCTGCTTAGCTGTGGGTGCCTGTTTCTGCTTGAAACAGCTACTGGATGAAAGCTGTAGGGATGGTAACCAAGGTATACATCAGTCTCATTATAGCGGAAGGGCATTAATGGTATCTTCTCCACCACTGCTTGGATTCTTAGTTGGGGTCATCCATGAGGATCCTCTAACATTTCCCCTGTGCCAGATCTCTTTAAAAACCTGTACTGTCTCTGTCTATTAAGGCATCTTCTTCCTTGCCCTCCTGTATTCCTAACCTGTCTCAGTCCTCTTGTTCTCCTCCCCTCCTCCTCTTCTTCCCTCCTGCTTCCTTCCTACATGCCCTGCCCCCCATGCTCCCACTTTGTTCATGGTTTCTTTTTCCACTCCCCTTCTTCGATGGACTATGCAGTCTTCTCTTGGGGTCCTCCTTGTTCCCTAGCTTCTCTGGTGATGTGGACTGTATGCTGGTAATCGTTTGCTCTATGTCTAAAAATGCATATATGAGGTAGTGCATACCATTTTTATCTCTTTGTGACTGGGTTACCTCACTCAGGATGGTTTCTTCTAGTTCCATCCATTAGCCTGCCAACACAAGATTCCATTTTTTTCTGCTGAGTAGTACTCCATTGTGTAAATGTACTACATTTTCTCTATCCATTCTTCAGTTAAGAGGCATTTAGATTTTTTTCAAGGTTCTGGCTATTACAAATATGCTGCTATGAACATAATTGAACATATGTCCTTATTGTATGAATGTGCATTATTTGGGTATATGCCCAAGAGTCAAATTTCTGGATCTTTAGGTAGACTGGTTCCCATTTTCCGTAGAAACTGCCATACTGCTTTCCAAAGTGGTGTACAAGATTGCCTCCCACCAGCAATGGAGTGTGTTACTCTTTCTCCACATGCTCTCAAGCATAGACTGTGTTTGGTGATATTGAATTTATCCATTTTGATAGGAGTAAGATGGTATCTCAGAGTGGTTTTGAATTGCATGTCCCTGATGGCTAAGGATTTGAGTACTTTCTCAGGTGTCTTTCAGCCATTTTAGATTCCTTTGTTGAGAATTCTCTATTTAGTTCTGCACTCCACTTTTTAATTGCATTGTTTGGTGTTTTGGTGGATAGCTTCTTGTGTTCATTGTATATTTTGGTGATGAGCCATCTGTCAGATGTGGGGTAGGTGAATAACTTTTCCCATTCTGTGGGCTGGTGTTTTGTCTTGATGACTGCGTCTTTTAAATTACAGAAGCTTCTCAGTTTCAGAAGGTCCCATCTATTGATTGTTGATCTCAGTGTTTGTGCGACTGGTGTTATGTTCAAAAAGCAGTCTCCTGCACCAATTTGTTTGAGAGTACCACCTACCTTCTCTTCTAGGAGGTTCAATATGGGTGAATTTATGTTGAGGTCTTTGATCCATTGGGACTTAAGTTTTATGCATGTCAATAGATATGGACCTATATGTAATCTTCTACATGTCTCAATCCAGTTATGACAACACCATTTGTTGAGGATGCTTCCTTTTTTCCATTGTATAGCTTATCTTCTTTGTCAACAATCAGGTGTTCATAGGTGTGAGGGTTAATATCAGGGTTTTCAATTCGATTCCATTGGTCAACCTGTCTATTTTTCTGCCAATACCAAGCTGTTTTCAGGACTATGGCTCTATAATAGAGATTGAAGCCTGGAATGGTGATGCCTCCGGAAGTTCCTGTATTGTATAGGGTTGTTTTGGCTATCCTGGGTGGTTTTTTTTCCATATGAAGTCGAGTACTATTCTTCCAAGGTCTGTGAAGAATTGTGTTGGGATTTTAATGGGAATTGCATTGAAACTGTAGATTGCTTTTGGCAAGATTGCCATTCTTACTATGTTGATCCAACCTATCCAAGTGCATGGGAGATATTTCCATTATCTGGTTTCTTCTTTAATTTCTTCGTTAAAGACTGAAAGTTCTTACTATACAGGTTTTTCACATTTTTGGTTAGCATTACCCCCAAGATATTGTATGTTGTTTGTGTCTATTGTAAAGGGTGATGTTTCTCTATTTCTTTCTCAGCCCTCTTATCATCTAGCTCTTATAACTTAACCTGTACCTCTTCTTCCATGTTTTGACTCTTGGTTTTTGCCTTACTTACTTATGTTTGTCCCACACTTTCTAGCTGGCTTGCATATGCCTGGCTTATGGTCCCGCACAAGTTCCTCTTTTTCTTCATCCTTCTCTTCTTCTTTTTCATTCTCACTTCCAGCCTAGAGTCTTCATCCTATATATTCATTGGCCTGCCAGGCCTGAGAGAATAGTTTTCCTTCCTAGCTATTGATTGTTCAGCTTGTATGAAAACAATCAGGAGCTTTAGGGAGGCAAGTTGAATCAGCAACACCTCTTTACTTAATTAAACAAATGCACCATAAGCAAAAGTAACACATCTTTACATAATTAAACAAATGCACCATAAAGTAAAATAACACACTTTTACTCAGTTACAGTAACATTCCACAACAAGATACTATTCACTGCTGAGCCATCTCTCTAGTCAGGTTTAATCTTTTGAACAATGTAACAGAATGACACAGGGTAGTGAGACTGACTGTAATTCCTCTAGTCAAGAATCTGAGGCAGGAAGATCAGATTCATAGTCAGCCTCAGTCACATATTAATTTCCAGTTCATCTTGAGCTACATTAACTTGCCCTCAATATAAGACCCATGCAATCAAACACAGGGCTTTATGTAAAGGTCTTCAGGATGCAGTGTCCTTAAAATTTATTTTTGGAGCTGAGGAGACACCACTGCAGTTAAGACCACTGACTGCTCTTCCTGAGGACCTGAGTTTGGTTCCCAGCAACTACATTGTGGGCATAACACCAGCTCCATGGGATCCCATGACCTCTTCTGACCTCCACATGCACAGGCATACACACAGTCAAACATTCTCTCATATAAAGTCATATAAGTTATTTTCATTTTCTTAAAAAATTAGACAAATTTTTATGTGTGTGCCTGTTCTTACCACATGTGTAAGTATGTGTGTACACCACATGTGAAATGTATGAATGTGCACCACAGGTGTGTATGTGTACCACCAGTGTATGTTTATGTGTGTACTAATGTACAAGCACCATATGTATACGTATGTATGTGGTATGTGCACCACATGTGTATATAATTATGTGTACTATGTGTGTATGTATGTGCTCCACATGTATATATATATGTATGTGTACCACATGTGTATGTGTGTATGTCCACATATGTAAGAATGTATGTATGTAGGTAACTATGTATGAATGTATGTATGTGCACTACCTATGCCTGTCATCTAAAGAGGTCAGGAGACAGGTCTGGTCCCAGGAACTGGAGCTGCAGCAGGGGTGACCTGAACTGTGGTTACTGATGATTGAAATGGTTTCCTCTGAAAGAGCAGCAAATGATCTTAACTGATGATCCATCTCTCCAGCCTCCCATTAAGGAATTAAAAAGATCTCCACTAGGCTCTCATGCACAAACAAGCCCAAGAGCAGTTGGGAAAGCAACTGCCATTACCAAGATGAAAGTAGAGAACTGACAAATCCCAGATCTATGTGCTGGTTACTTTTTTATCAACACCAACTGGAGTCAGCTGAGAAGAAGACACAAATGAGGAATTGTCCCCATCAGATTGGCCTTCCAACAAGTCTCTGGAGGAATTTCTTTTTTGACAGAGAAGACTACAACCCACTGTTGTTTAAGTCACTTCTGGGTAGGCAGCCCATGGTTCTATAAGAAAGCTGGTTGAGGGGCTGGAGAGATGGCTCTATGGTTATGAGCACTGGCTTTCTCAAAGAGATCTTGAGATCATTTCACAGCACGCCCATAATGGGCCACAATCATCTATAATGGGATCAGATTCCCCCTTCTGGGGTGCAGACATATAAGCAGATGAAATACTCATCTACATAAAATACATAAATAATTACATGTTTAAGAGAAAATTAATGAAAGCAGGCTGAGTAAGCCAAGGAAAGCCAGCCAGGTAGAGGCATTTCTTCAGAACCTCTGCTTCAGTTCCTGCCTGTAGGTTACCTGAGTTCCTGTCTTGGCGTCTGTCTCAGTCAGTGTTCTATTGCTGTGAAGAGAAACCATGAGCTCAGCAACTCTTATAAAAGAAAACACTGAATGAAGGGTGGTTTACAGTTCAGAATTTAGTTCATTATTGAATGGGAGAGAGCATGGAGCTGGAGAAGAAGCTAAGAGCTCTATATCTAGACTGACAGGAAAAAAGGAGAGAGGGGGCAATGGCGCCTGGATTGAGCCTTTGAAACATCAAAACTCACCCCAGGGACACACATTCTCCAACAAGGCCACACCTACACCAACAGGGCCACACATGCTACCATGCAATTTACTGTTGACCAAGCATTCGAACACATGAATCTATGGGAGCTGTGCTCTTCAAACCACCACCACTTCCCACATTGACTACCTGTAGCCTTTGAACCATATAAAGCTTTTGCTCCCCATGCTGTTTTTGGCCAAGGTGTTTATCACAACAACAGGAAACTACGAACTACTCAGGGACACAGATCTAAAAGCCCAGCTCTGTGAAGCCCAAGCAGGAGGATCACAATCTCAATGGCAGCCTCAAACAAAAGCTTGGGTGGAGCTCAGCAGCAATTTGCTGGTCTAGCGTGCTCACAGACCTGGGCTTCATTCCCAGCATATCAAACACTATAGGTTAACAATGCCTTTGTACCCATTGGGCTGCTAAACTGTTCTGCAGACAATGAATTGCCATAAAGGGTCATGTGTGTAACTTATGTTGAAATGTTTCAGGGAATACAAAATAAATTATTACAAATGTAAATATTGAGGAAATATAAATGACTGATATCCAGTGGTGTTTTATTCTGTCTTTCAAATTTTTTTGTTTTATGTTTTTCTTTGAAATTTCATGTAGTCTACCCTGGCCTTGATAACACTATGAATAGAGGTTGGTCTTGATTTTCTGGCCTCCACATCCTTAGTATTTTGATGACCAGCATGTACCACCAGCCTAGCTTGTGTGTGTAGGTGTGTGTGCATGTGTGGACACATGAGTACATAAACCTTGTGTCCATGTGTGAAGGTCAGAGTTTATCTCTGTGGTGTCTTCCTCTACCTCTCTACACCTTCTCATTTAAGACAAGAACTCCTCTCACTGTACCTGGACATCAGACTGACTAGGCTGTCATCCAGTGAGATTCAGGGATCCACCAGTCCCCAGTGGAACCAGCTTTAACATGGTGGAAGGAATCTGAACTCAATGATTCACACTTGCACAGCAGGGATTTTACTGACCCAGGCTTCTCCCTCTCACCTCTTTCCAACCTTTGGAAAGTGTCAAGTTGTTCTAACTCACTCTTTTAGAAAAGAAATGTAAGGCCAGGTATAGTGGCCCAGGCATTTACCCAGCACTATGGAGGCAGAAGCAGGTGGACCTCTGTCAGTTCCAGGCCAGCCTGGTCTCCAGAGTGAGTGCTGCTATAGGCTCCAAAGCTACACTGAGAAACCCTGTCTCAAAAAACCAAAAAAAAAAGAAGTGTATAATTCAAATATGGCAAATAACCTACCACTCATAGGTTGAGGCAAGAAGGCTACAAATTCGCTCTACACTAAGTAGTGGCACAAACTCTCGTCCTGTGTTAGGAACACATACATGTACTACCACACCCAGCTTTGTAGAAGAAACTTTGAAGGTATAAGGGAAGGCCAGCAACATGGCTCAGTGTGTGAAGGCGCTTGCACCAAAAGTGACAATGTGAGTTCAGTGACATAGACCTATATTTGGGGATGAGAACACACTCCCACAAGTTGTCCTCTTGCTTCTTTTTGCACATCATGGATACATAAATAAACAAAAACATAATAATGTAATGATAAAAGAAAAAGTTACCAACCTGAGTATGGCTGCTCATACCTGAAATCCTAACACTTGGACAAGATCCTTCTAAGGCTTAGCTCTTGAACTTCGGATCCCACATTCTAAGTAGAAGGAGGAAGATCAGAACTTCCAAGCTAGGCTTACTTAAACATTTCCAGTAGGAGACCAGCAGGGGTTATAGGAGACATGGTCTTAAGTAATAAACAAGTGCACTTGGAATCAAGTGTGGTGTCTAGTGCCTAATCTCAACCCTTGGGGAAACACAGAAGGATCATAAATTCAAGGCCAGCCTGAGTTACATAGCTACTTCCCTGCCACACTGGACTACATAGATCCTGGTTCAACAAAACTCCAAGGATTTATTGAATGTGGTAGCACATACCTTTCATCCCAGCACTTTGGAGACAGAGGAAATAGGACCTCTGTGTGTGCAAAGCCATTCTGGTGTAAGTATGGAGCTTCAGACTAGAGAGAGCAGCCTGGTCCAAAACAACAACAACAAAAACAAGTCAAGGATTTATTGAGGGTAGAAGGGAGAAAGAGGCAGAGACATAATACACTGTTGCACTCATTTGCCCAAACATGTACACACATACACAAGCTAGGGTGGTGGCACATGCCTGTGCTTGAGTTCTTTCCAAGGCCCTGCACATCTGACCCCACCATTGCAAAACTAAATAAATGAGTATGTAAAAGTAAAATATTAAAGTAGGAATAGTTAAATACACATTGGTATATGGTACATTATAGAATAATATTTATCTGAAGATGAATGAAAATTTTGAAAACATATCTGGTGGCATATGGATGTAATTCTGACAGTTGAGGGCCAGGCACAGGAAAATCAGAATTTCAATGTCATCTTCAGTAAAATATTAAATTGGAGACTGTCCATGGCTGCATGAAATCATATCTCAAAAAAATAAATAAAACCCCGCCATAAATGCCTGTTATTAGGTATGCACAACAGGGCAGAAAGAACCTCATAGAGTTGCCTAAGCTGATTGGCCTGTAGGCATGTCTATAGGATATGTTCTTTTTTTTTGAGACAGGGTTTCTCTGTATAGCTTTAGAGCCTATCCTGGCACTCGCTCTGCAGACGAGGTTGGCCTCGAACTCACAGAGATCTGGCTGCCTATGCCTCCCGAGTGCTGGGATTAAAGGTGTGTGCCACCAATGCCTGGCTAGGATATGTTCTTAATTGCTAATTGCTGTTGGAGGGCCCAGTCTCAATACCATGGGTAATGTGATCCTGGGGCAGGCAGATCCTTGCATAAGGAAGGTGGAAAGCCTGATAGAAAAATTCAGTATGTAGCCTTCAACTGCAGTCTCTGCTTCAGGTCTTGCCTACAGGTTTGTACCTTGGCTTGCTTCATTGATGGATGGTGACCTGTGGGGGGAAATAAATCTTTTCCTCCCCAGGTTATATTTGGCCATGGCGTTTATGGCAGCAGCAGAAACCTACCTAGGAAAGACCTCAAATGAGACTGGATCACTGTCCTGTTTCAGTCCCTTGAGTGTCCACCCATTAGATAGCACATTGAAGATCAAAGTTTCCTGAGTGTCTAATTCTCCACAGTGGTGCTACAAACCTAGAAGATTGCAGCTAGAGCATGTTAAGATTAACCCCTTCTGGTCCAGATTGAAGGAAGCCAGGTTTTGATGTAAGCCCAGTCTACCAAGAGGACAAAAGAGCCTCCAGTCATATACCCCAGAAGAATGCCCACATCACCTCTGATGGAGAAGCGGGGTAAAAGCACTGACAAAAGTTAAAGGACACCTTCTAGAGCAGTCTCAGAGCAGGAATTGGGCAGCTGATCTTGTTGATTGGCTTTTGGGTCATAGGATGGCAAAGCCAAACAGGCAGTAGAGGCATTTGTAGAAGGTGGCAGGGTAGCTGTGAGGGCTTGGAGTTCAGATAGTGACAACATTGAGAGCCTTATTAGTGTAGGATAGCATTGATGTAGGTGACAGTGTCTTGTTTTCTGAAGGAGAAGCATGAGGATCTTAAGAGCCTGAAACTAGGGAAGTACCAACTTTACCAGGACTTAATAACCACTGGGAGTGAAAACAAAAATAGAAATGATATCATAAAATCAGACATGGGAGCTAAAGGTGTAGTGATGTATTATTTAAAATTTACTAAAGCTTGGCTGAGGATGCAGAAAGCAAAGTCAGCTACAAGCCATAGAGGGCACCTACACACTTTTAATACCAGGAGACAGAATCCAGGAGTTGGTGGTACACAACTTTAATCCTAGGACTCAGGATTAAGAGATAGACAGATCTCTGTGAGTCCAAGGACACACAGATATACACAAGTGTGAATTAGTTTCAATGAGAATTAGAACTCACACCACAATCCCAACATTCAGGAATTATGTAAGACAGAAGCACAGTCTCAGATCGGAATACATTCTCCAGCCACACTGGAGAATCTGTTATAGTCTTAGGCCTGGTGAAATCTCCAGCAGACAGGATGAGCTATTCAGTATGAGGTAGAGGTAAGAAGCTGTTGGCCATTGGATTTGATTTTTCTAATATTTGCTTGAAGTCTAAACCCCAATTTCGGTCTCTGATTCATTTTTTTTTTTTTTTTGCTTTAGCTAAAGGAGTCTAAACACACCCAGAAGAGCTACTTAGCAGTTGACCTAGCCAGGATATCTGCAATGAATTTTCATTTACAGCCTCACAATTTTGGCTGTTGTTTGTTTGTTTCTTTTTTGAGAGAGAGAGTTTCATTTCCTCTACATTTTCCAAACTGTTAGCAAACAACATTAGGATTCATTGAATATGCACCTATGTCTCATCCCTAGGGTTGAGAATTCCAGAATCACCATTTGTGTATTCTGTTTCCTCCTGTAATTTTGAACATTTCAACCCACAACAACTGGGATCCTAGGATTCTGTCTGGTGAGAAATTGGATGAAGATTTTGTGGAGAAAATGTGAGAGTCTACTCCTCTCAGCCCCATAGATGTTAGTCAATTGCCCTGGAGTGTGCTGGGAAAAAGAGCATTGTCACAGCATCCCTGCACCAGTCAGATCGCCTTTTATATTCTCATTAGTCTTAGTTTAATAAATGAGGAACTGATTACATTGAGAATTTATGTGACAGGTTCTATAAACCAAAAGTTATGACAGCATGTTAGGGTTCGAGAAGAGGGAACCATGTTATCCACCCATGAATTGATGAATGTCAGTGTGTGCCAGATACTTTTTCAACTTGACACAAGCTAGAGTAATCTTGGAAGAAGGAACTTAATTGTCTTGTAGGTAAGGCTTCTAGGTAATTGTAAATGGGCAATTTTGATTAATGACTGGTGTCCCTAGGCTGGAGGTCATGAAAATTATGGGGGAAAAAAGCAATCTTAGGGAGTCAAGGAGAGCAAGCCAGTAGGCAGCTTTACTCTAGGGTATGTACTGTTGTTTACTGCATCAAGATTCCTGTCTACCATTCTGGCCCTGATTTCTACTCATGGTAGCATATAATTGGGACCTGAAAGTGGAATTAATCTTTCTTCCTCAAGTTGCTTTTGGTTATGAGGTTTTATCAGAGCAGCAGATACACAGTGTTCATATCCCATGAAGAACAACATCGGAAGCCTCTTATACTTCAAAAGATTTCACCGATACTCATTAAAGTGGAAATGGATTTTATTAGGGTTTGGATGTCTAATTTCCAAGGGTTGGTCCTTGTTTGATGGTTGGTCCCTAGCAATTGGCTGCCCTGGTTTTGAAGTTGTGGAAAATCTGAATGGGTCTTGGAAGGTATAGATAATGCTAAATATAAACATCTTACTTGTTACCCTCTGTCCAAAAGACCAGACCAGCCTTCACATCCTTGAGGACATATGTGGGGGGGGAGTGAGATATCCCAAGTTATCATGAGCCTAGGGTGCCAGGGTATGGCTTCATCTCTCATATATGTTGTCTTAGGGTTCTTGCAGACAAGTATATTCTTGCTCATTTGTGAACACATCACACCACTGTCTTCTGGGATCCCGGGCTTTGGTGAGGTCTCAGCCATAATGGGCATCATTTTATGAATGATGATATATTTATCACTCACAGATGTAAGTCCAATGCCTTGAAGGGCCATGGAACACATTAATTTGTCACAACATCCCAATGTAATCATCCTATAGAACACAGAAATCTGTCATTAAAGAAAAATAAAGTAAAAAATTTGAGTATAGAAATGATGAGTTATTACAAACTTGTCATAGGGTGGATGGTCCAAGTAAAAAGAAAATAGTATGCACCTACTATCTGGAGGCTATCAGAGTCTATAACAAATGGAGGTCCAGTTCTGTGGGGCCCATTGTCATATTTATGATTCCTTGTTTCATTATTAAACTGAAACTCATCCTGGTTTAGGTTTGGGTGTCAATATCCAACAAAAATCAAATACTTGGACTCAGTTCCAACCATGGAACACCATTTGGGAAACCTTCTGGACCAAGAAAGTATGATTTACAGGAAGAAGTGGCTCGCTAGGAAACAAAGGGGACACCCATTTGAATGTACCAGTCTTATCAGGCCCCTAATACCACACTGACCAGACTCGCCTTTGTGTCCTTGGTGATAGAATGTAAGGAAAGCCAGTGAAGTGTGCTGAGCTGTCATTGGTCCATTTCTTGATGTGACCTCACAATGACAGACACCTATGCACTAACAGCTTTGGCTGAGGCTGACTCCAGTCCTTACAGTGCAGAAGCTGTTAGCTGGTTGGAGATAATTTAGAATCGTTTATTATTGAGCTATTTATACTTGGATAGTCTTGAAATGGTGAATCTGAACACGGTTTGTTGCCCTCTAAGTTCATAAATTCAACTTTCATTTCTCTGAATTTAAACTATCTCTACCTTCCTTCTTACTGGATTTGAGGTACAATTTGGGGCAATTTTCTTTTCTTGTATTCCTTACACATTTACTATTATAATGTGTCACTTTATTTGGACTCATCTTTCTTTCACCATTTAAAAATATTAGTTTATATCAACTACAACACATTCTCAGATTGACATGTACATACATGTACAAAACTTGACCACATTCCCCTGATCTCACTGCCTGTTGTCCACCCCTTCCAAGTCCCTCATCATTCAGCCACTTACATCATGAGGACAGGCCAAATCATGTGGACTCCTGTTCAGAGGACTGACAGGCCATACTGGATGATCTCTTAAGGAAGGGCAGCAGTGTCTCTGTGCTTTGAGAGAAACCTTGGTACTAGGTGGTTATCTGAAGATGTTCCTGGTAGCTCAAGTACATGACTCGCAAAAGCAGAGGATATAGTAAGATCCTGTTCTTTGGATATTATGTATGGAACAGGGCAGCTGAAAGACTTCAAGAACAGAGGAAATGAATGGGTAAAGAGAGCCTATTCTTACAGGAAGAAAAGAACTGGCCTTGGTGGGACATGTCCCTCTACCATCTCCTGTCATTCTGGCTCCAACCTCTGATCCAAGATTATTTTTATTCACACAGACTCTAGGCATGCTGGTTTTCACATTGAGCTCTTATGTAAGGTGCATCAGCTGACCCTGCAGGGCTCTGCTCAGGCTGGCCACAGCTAGTGGTATCATGTTTGATTGTCAGTGTGTGTGTGTGTGTGTGTGTGTGTGTGTAAATATGTGTCTGTGTCCTGAAAACACCCTGTTGAAACTTGAATCCTAATAGAACAGGATTAACTAATGAGGACTCAGGAGCACCAGAGATTGGCCACACAGCAGAACATGTAGCCTTTAAGAAAAGACTTCATAAACTGAGTTCAAGATTTCCTTCTTCATTTGGCAATACATACAAAGTACCAATTAGAGTTAGAGAGTAGTTCTGTTAAACACTCAGTTGCCAGGTACTAGATCATATCTTTTGGGTGTCCAGAAACAACCAATTTCTGTTGTTTCTGCTTGACAAAACTAAGGAATTTTGTTAGAGAGAAGGGCCTAGGGTGTCAGGGAATAGCTCCATCTCTTACACCTGTTGTCTTATGTACTGGAAGACAAATATTTTCTTGATCATTTTGAAAGTATCATGCCACTGTTTCTGGGATCCTGGGCTTTTGTGAGAAGTCTCAGGCCTAATGGGTGCATGTGAAGAATAATGTCATCTTTAGCCCCCACAGATGTTAGTCCCAGGCCCTGGGGTGCCATGGAACACAGCATCTTTTCACAACATCCAGTTAGTCAGGAGCTGCCTCCTCTTTGAGTGAATGTTCCTAAGCCATCTGCCCACCCGGACACTCTGGGTTTTGGGTGTCTGTTGTCTTGGAAACTATTCTTGCCTCTGTTTTACCTGAGCATCATCTCAGTGAGTGTTGGGGTAGCAAAGACCTACCATTCCCACCTAGTGCACCAGAACCATCAAGGTGCTCTTTTCCTCATGTGCAGCCACGAGGAAATGAGTGAGAACTTCTCTGATTCCAAGATCGGGTCAAGAAGCAGCCTGATGTCCAGTGTCCAGCCATCTCTCTTAATGGACACTGCTTCTTCTAGGCCAGGCGACAATGAGACCACATGTGACACAGGCAACATATCTTGCTGCAGTAACCAAGAAGAACTCTGGAACTCCATGGACACAGCTCAGAGTATAACCCCCAGATACTGTTTCTCTGGGGATACTTTCTGCGTAGAAACCATCACAGAAGAAGAAGACATTTGGAAGGAAGTGAACATCACCCAGGAAGAGGCCTTGAATGAGCAGGATAACATCTCACAAGAAACAACAATAACCCAGGAAGAGTCTGTCATAGGGGAAGTGACCATTAACCAGGAAGAAGATATCACACAGGAAGCAACCATAACCCAGGAAGAGGACATGGCACATGAAGGGACCATCACTCTGGAAATGACAATGAACCAGTTAGCGACCCTGACTCAGGAAGACAGCATCACAAAGGGGGAGGCCATCACCCCTGGCCAGCCTGAGGATGCTGACCCAGCTTCCTCGCGTAACCAGAGGGGCCCTAGCTGGAAGGGGGTCAAGAAAATAATGGTGAATGGCCTCAGACACCTGTGCAGCTGCCCGACAGCTGCTAAGAGAAGCCATGACTCCAGCAAGACCCTGGCTCCAAAGAAACAGGATCCTGCAGTCACCCACAGAACCAGGTGGGGCAAATATCCCTCTTTATTCGTTCTTTTCCTGCTCTCCTTTGTGACAGAGGATGGCTGTGCCCTATTGTGGCATCCTTGTGAACTTAACAACCTGTCCCTTCAGAAAGAGCAATCCCAGGGGATGCCTTCAAGTGTGACCTCAAGCATGTTGAGCTACAGCACAGATGCTGATCAGAGCAGGGAGAGCAGGAAATGGGGGCATGGGCAAAGGAATCAGAGATTCCTTGGAGGAACAGTGGGGTGTTTAGGTGATTCAGGGCCTCTCAGTAAGTTATGTGTGTTCCAAAGTCATGAACACAAAGTCATGTGTTCCTGTGTCTTTCTACTTGTAGTTCTGAAGATATCAAGCCCCAGATCCATGGCTTGTGAGCTATGGGTTGGGGATTGGTCTGGCTGAGATGTGGACATCCCACAGTTGAGCCAGGCCTGATTGCCAGGAGGCAGTATGGCCACTGGCTCCTCCTCCAGCAAAAGAAGAACAGCTGTCCACCGCAGTCAGCTGTCATCAGGTAAATTCCCAGGCCGGAAGGGCAGGCTTTGCATGGGGTCTTGTTCAGAGGGCAGGACTGATTTACAAAGGTGGCCAAGTATGTCTTGTAAAACAATAAATAGCCCCTTGCCCTCTCCCCTACCTTGGTAAATAGCATGCACAGCCATCTGTAATGACTGTGCTTTGCTCCCTGTTTCTTTGCGGAGAATATAGTCTTTTCCATGGGGTGCACCTTTCTGCCCCAGGGAGAATATTCCTAGTCAGCTTGTCCCATCTGCCACAAGATGCGGGTGATCCCAGATGGAGAATGTCCACTGCAGGCAGCCCTGCACAGTTCTCTAGAGGGCAGCCTCCTCCCAACCACTTGCAAAAACCTCCAAGACTACTATCACATCAAGTTCCATGACCTGAGTCCTCAGACCCCACTCAGAGCACAGCTTTTGAAAATCCCATATGTGGAGTGACTCCAAGGGGGGCTGAGTCCTCTCTCTGCACCAGTTCTGCCCTCTGGTTACTTACCAACTGTCTCTCCATGCTTCTTCTTCAAGGCCACAATTCACATTGAGAACTGGATTCTGCACTCAACACCACTTGCCACAACCTTAGGGAATGAAGGATGTCCTGATCATGGTCAACCTGAAACATTTCTGAGGGGGCGGCAAGCTGTTGTATGCCCTGCCTATTGCCAGCCACAGTCTGCTCTCTGCAGGGGACGATTGCGTCCATAAGTTGATTCCATTTCTCTGTGTCTTTGCAAATTGCTTGTTCTCCTACAGGTAAGCAGCCTTGTGCACATCCTCTGGTAGACATTCTGAGAAATGATCTATACCCTACAGTCACATTTATGTGATCTCTTCTTGTGTCTTTTTATCCTTAGACTGCACCAAGTTGTCCAGCCACCAGACATGGGAAGTCTGTGTAACTGATGTGGATGGTTTGTTTGTCCAGCTTATTCCTAAATTGAACCCAAGAAGAGAAGTTTCCTAGAATCATCATCTTGCTGGGACATCATCTGTGTTCAGCAGCATGTCCCTAGTGTGTTCCTCAAAGTTGAAACACATTTCAAATGTGTCCTCTGAGCAACACTAAGCTTATAGGAAAGACATGTTTGTACCTAATTTGAGAAGAAAGGGGTGTCTTATTCAACTCTGAGGTGGGAAAAGAACCCCATAACCCAATGCTTTCCAAACCTCCATGTACAATTCTGGCAAAGGAGATTCCCCAGGATCCTGTGCTGGCCTCATCCACTGGACCAGACTGAGCTGCTCAGACAGAGCTGAGCAGGGCATCTCAGGAGACTCTGCCCAGCCTGGGTTGGAGATCTGGCTTGGTATTCTGATCACAGTAAAGCAACTTTACTGTTCTCCTGATCTCCATCCACTGGAATGAGTGAGTACCCTCCCGCCATCCCTCCAACCCTCCATCCCTCCCTCCTCTCTCTCTCTGGTCTTTCCTAGCCTTCAACACTGTCTTTCTGTGTGTGTCTTCTTATACATAAACTATTTCCAGGCAGGTCAGGGGCTCTGCCTTAACTGCAACCCCCCAAAGAAACATTAAACCCTGAAGAAGGCATAAACAGCAAACCCAAATATAGACATAAAATAAAATTGCAATTCACTGGAATAGATACATGCAATTATAACCAAGCAAACAATCATGAGACCTTGAATCACCCACCTTAATATTAACAGATTCACAGAAGTATGCTAAGGCACACATTCTGTCTAACATCCAAGACACAAATTGGATTTCCTAACCTGACAGTTGTGTTAAGATGTCACATGCACACTGCCACTTTATATTCTGAGGTTTGGTTCTGTCCAATTTGGTTACTTCGAACAGCATTGCCACAAACTCTTTTCCTTGTTTGCTTACAATGTTCACACAGAGTCTTGCCCTGTAACTCGGGCTGGACTGAAACTCTGTGTGTAGTGCAGGCTGGCTTTATATTCAGAGGTGCTGTTGCCTCAGTCATCCTCATGTGCACTTGACATTTTGAGCATTTGAGGTTTAGTCAGGGTCTCATCTGTCCCAGGTATGCCACTCTGTAAGCAAAGATCAACTTGAGCAGGACCCTCATCATTTTGTCTAACGTCCCCAATGCAGAATTTCAGGATCTGAACCACTTTGCCCTGTTTGGTAGGAACAGGTCCAGGTCAGAGTAGGGAGTTCCTGGCTTAGTGTCACTCCATCTCACAAAGAACCTGCACATTCTCAGTATTTGGACTCTGACATGTGGACAAAGGAGCTGGAAGCTTGGTGAATGGAAAGACTGTAAAATCAAGCTGTGGCAGCATCCTTGTGTCATCTTAAGCTTGGTGGAGAAGAGAGGCAGGAATGGGAGCTTGCTGGCCTGAGACCAGTGAGATACCTGATTTGAAAATTAAAATCAAAGCTCATCATAGTGGAGCACCCCTTTAAACCCAGGATTCAGAGTGGAGTCAGGTTGATATCTCTAAGTTCTGGTCTGTAGCCTGGGCTACAGAGTGAGTTCCAACACAGCAAGGTTTACACAAAGAATCCCTGTCTCTAAAACAAACAAAATAAGTTTTAAAAGCACTGGATGAATATTCCTGGTCTACAATTTTGATCAAAGGGTAGGGACAGACAGACGGACACAACACACACACACACACACACACACACACACACACACACACACACACACAAACACACACACTCATGTACAGTTCTCCAGTCCTGCCTTACCTGTTCTTCCTCAATACTGTATAGACACTATACTCATGATATTTCCTTCCCTTTTCCAAAAGTCATGACTCTGAAACTAAACAGTGACATAACTATCAGTCCTCTCAATGAGAAATCCTTTCTTTTTTCCTCTCCTCTTAGTTGACACCAGCTTTCTGTATGTAGTACAGGCTCCCAGGACCGGCAACCCAACTACCCTCAGCCAAATGAGGGTTGGGGTACAGGTGTGCACCTCATCTTAGTGAGTTTTGTAGTTTTGTTTTTAAATGATGTATATAGCTGTGGACATCCTTAATTTTTTTAATTTTTCTGTCTCCATATAGCAAATGTAAGGATTCCAGGAATTCTCTACCAAGCCTGGATTATTTTGTCTTGTGGACCAATTCCAGGCCTTCCTGCATGATGGGCATCAGCTGTCCAACTGTGTCCTTTCTGTATCTCAGCCTACCCTGGGTCTCAATATGTAGCTGAGGAAAACCTGAAGTTCTGGATCCTCCCTTTGGAATTACAGATCTGCACCACTGAAGCTGCATTTTCTCCTTTTTTCTTTAGCCTTTTCAGATGACCAGACTTCCTAATCAGAGTCTTTTGAAGTACCACACACATGAGTTGTAGCCCACATAACAATTTTTCTGAAGCTGGTGTGCTGTGGATGGGAGAGAGGTACAGGAGGCTGTTCCCATCCCATGTTCTCAAGGACTAGGGTCAGTGTGTCCAGCTAGCACAGAGCTTCATGGTCCTGGGTTCTTGACAAGCACAAAATAAAACCCACTGGAGCTTGCCTGGCATTGGGGGTGGAGACAATCCTTACTCCAAAATCTTAATGGCCATATCTGACCAAAATATCACATAGCATCCCTTCACAACCTCATGTTCCTCATGAATCAGAATACCTTTCCCATGGAGAGATGAAAACCGAGCATCCAGATGCCCAGTGAATATTTTGTGTGACTGACATCAGGAACTGGCCTGAGCATTGAGTTCATGCCCTGTACACTGCATTGAGGAGCTGTTCAGTAAGTATTGACCATGGGTGAGGTGTGTGTAGGGAGGTTTGGAGGGCATGGAGACCCCTTCCAAAGGCAGAAAGCAGCTGGCTCTTGAAGCTGTGAGACTCTCTGGTGTAATGCTGCCCCCTAGTGGCCTTTCTATACCAGCTACGTGTCATTGGTGCACTGATTTGCTGCAGTCCCTTCTTCAACTCAGGCCACAACTGGGTTGGTTAGGTGTGTTTTTTGCTGGGGTGGAGGGAGGCATGCCCTGCTAAACCCATCTGACATACTTTTGTCTTTCCTTATTTCTTTCCCCTTTCCCATTTATCATAATAAAGAAACAAACAGCTTTCAAACCTGGGATACCCAGGCAATGTCCCTGAAGAAATTTCCTAGATAGAGAGCTGCTTCTCCTGGACCTGATCTCCACAATGAGGATGACTGGGTGGCTGGTCAAGAATGAAATTCACACCAGGACGAGATACAGAAGCACAAGAGGGTTGGCAAGGTGTCTGTCTGTCCACTGAGAGCCTGCTTCCCTTATGAGATATGAGTACATTCCCCAGAAAGATTGGAAAAGAAGAAGCTGGTGTGCTGAGGCTATCTACCACAGGACTTGGACATAGAGAAATGTGCATGTCCTTTTTGTTTTGTTTCTGTATTGTTTATTTATTTATTTATTTATTTATTTATTTATTTGGCAGGCTTTCGCTCTTTGGCCCTGTCTCTATATCCAGACTGGCATGACTCCCAAGTGGTGGGAACAAAGGCATACACCACCACCACAACCACCACACTGGGCTATAGGTGCATCCAACTTTCTGCCCTGGAGAAAGCCTGTGACCAAAACACAAGGTGTAACAGCATCTGGGAGTTGAAATCGGAGGGAATACATGAGCTACTTACATAAAACTTTGACAATACATGTAAATGTATACAAGAACACAGATGCACAATCACACAAGTATAAACATATTACATGTAAGTGTATCTGTACACACACACACACACACACACACACACACACACACACATACACACACCAAAGTAAGCATAGTGATAAAGAAGCACAAAGTTAGGTGATGGACTAGGTAGCCATTGGATGACCTGACCTTTTCTACAGGAGCATCCTGATGAGCAAAACCATAGTGAGTCGGGGTGATGCTACTGAGAACCTGGCAGAGGTCCTCTCTAGATGCTAGGTAGTTGACAGGACCCAGCCAAACTTTTGGGAAGCTTATTACTGCTTAGTAGATGCAGTTGTTGGGATGACAAGATGCACCAAGCTTTTATAGCACTTGGGTCACCAAATGTCTCTGCTCTCTGCAGCTTGGAACTTGGAGATGGTCCTGCACTAGGAGACAAGAAAACCAACTCCAGCAATTTTACTAGTATCCCCGCCCCATAATTGTGATTGGTTTGTTGTGTTAGAAATAAAATGCATTGTTTAATGAAGTCATTGTTGCTGTTTTTAATAAAAAAAATTGTTCATCTTTTTATACATACCAATCCAAGTTCCCTCTCCCCCCTCCTCTTGCTCTCCCCTTATTCTCTGTACCTCTCGTGGTATCTTCTCTTCCAACTGGGTTAGGCCTCCCATGCGGAGTCTAAGAAGTCTGGCCCATCACCAAGTTGATGCTGGACTAAGGCCCTCACCCCTGTGTCTAGTCTGAGTATGCTATGTCTCCATAGGAAATTGGCTCAAAGACTCAGGTCATGCGCTATGGGTATGTTACGATAAATCTTTCCGAAAAGTCCGTCGAGCCCCACTGCCATGTGTGTGCTTTACACCAGTCGTCCACCGAGTTAGGGCCCAAATTAATACACAGTAACTTGTATTAGGTTCAAATGCTGCTTGGCCAATGACTAGGATTCTCATCTGTTAGCTCAGTCTTAATTATCATACTTCTAGATATTTTATAAGACTTATCTTATATAGGATGCCTTTTACTGGTGCCCTCTCTTGCCAGTGGCTCACATCACGCCAACGGAGGTGGCATAGGGTTAAGAGGATACTTCCTGTTTGTCCCTGCTTAAATATGAGTCTCCTTGCTATGTCACTTCCTGCCCAGATCACCACTTCTCTACAACATTTCCCAGAATCCTCTTTGACTCCTAGTCCTGTCTAACTTGCTGTCTCATTGGCCAAACAGTATTTTATTCGATAATCAAGATGAACATACACAGTGAATTCCCCATCATGGATAGATACTATTTTCACTGCCAATGTTTCCCACATACTGCAAAGCCATAGCACTGTCAACTGGATTCAGTGGGTGGGGGGCTAGTTTGTCTTTCTGGAGCCAGTGAGCATGTAATTTAAATTCTTTAATTACTACTCATGTTTACTTATCCATCGCCCCCAATCCCTCACTCTCCAAACCTCACAAGTTCCCCTCCAACAGTCGCCACCCCATTCCCCAAGTCATCCCCAAGGATAGTGAGGTTCTCCACCAGGGACCTTCAAAGTCTGTCAATTATTTGATGGAGGGCCTGGGCCCACCTTGCTGGACCTGGGCTGTAATAGTATCCCTCCTTAGGAAATGGGGCCCCCAAAAGCCTTTAGTGCTCTAGGGTTGAAGAATGGCTCCACTGTTAGAGGTCCCTTAGACAGTCTTGGCCTCCTAGCTGGCACCTACAGTCAGAGGATTTGCTTTGGTCCCATGTATACACATACACAAGCTAGGGGGGTAGCACATACCTGTGCTTGAGTTCTTTCCAAGGCCCTGCACATATTTCACCACCATTGCAAAAATAAATAAATGATTATGTAAAAGTAAAATTTTAAATTAAGAATAGTTAAATACACATTGGTACAATCTACATTATAGACTAATATTTATCTGAAGTTGAAGGAAAATTTATAAGCCATATCTAGTGGCATATGCATGTAACTCTGACAGTTGATGGCCAGACACAGGTATATCAGAATTTTATTGTCACCTTCAGTAAAAATTAAATTGGAGACCGTCCATGGCTGCATGAAATCATATTTCAAAAATAAATAAATAAAACTTTGACATAGATGCCTGTTATTAGGTATACACAACAGGGAAGAAAAAACCTCAGTTTAGGGTGGGAGTTGGGTAAGGGCAGAGACTCACTCACCTAGTTTCTGGGTCAGTCGGCGGAATGGAAGAGTGGGATGCTACCAGATTTAGGGAGCAGGGAGCTCCTCCTTGCCTGGGCATGTCTACCCCAAGCCGGCAGGCGCAGGTGGGGGGACAGCTGGTGGGGGTGAGTGATGTTTTGGGCGGGAGTTGGGTAAGGGCAGAGACTCACTCTCCTAGTTCCTGGGCCGGTTGGCAGAAAGGGATGGAAGAGTGGGGTGCTACCAGATTCAGGGAGCAAGGAGCTCCTCCCTGCCTGGGTGTGTCTACTCCAAGCAAGCAGGAACAGGCTGGGGAGGGGGGTCATCTGGGTGAGTGATGTTTTGGGTGGGAGTTGGGTAAGGGCAGAGACTCACTCACCTAGTTCCTGGGTCGGTCGGCAGAAAGTCCATCAAAGCTTCCTCTGCTGGTCCTGGGCCCTTCCCCATGTGTCCAGGACCAGAGTGTAACCCTTCAGTGGGATGAGCTCTCAAAGTCCCTTCTTGCACCAGGGAAAAATACTAATCCACCACCAGACGCTCCCTAGAGTGCAGAGGCCTCCTTATTGACATCCATGTTCAGGGGTCTGGATCAGTCTTGTACTGGCCTCCCCGACAGCCTCTGGGGTCAATGTGCTCTCCTCCCTTGTGCAGACCAATTGTTCCTGTGGGTTTCTCCAACCTGGTACAGACCCCTTTGCTCTTCACTCCTCCCTCTCTTCAACTAAATTCCAGATTTCAGCTCAGTGTGTCTGTGGATGTCTGTCTCTGCTTCCATCAGCCACTGGATGAGGGCTCTAGGATGGCATAAAGAGAAGTCATCAATCTCATTTTAGGGGAAGGGCTTTTAGGTTATCCTCTCCACCATTGCCTGGATTGTCAGATAGTGTCATCCTTGTAGGTCTCTGGAGATCTCCCTGGTCCCAGATCTCTTCTCGACCTATAGTGGCTCCCTCTGATATGGTATCTCTCATCCTGCTCTCTCTCCTCTGTTCTTCCCCCAAATCAATATTTCTGCCCCTCCATTTCCTCTCCTCTACTCCTCTTCTCTTGCTCTTATTGTAGCAGCTCCCTCCCCCCTCCCCTCATGCTCCCAATTAGTTCAGGAGTTCATGCCACTTCCATTCCTGGGGACCATTTATCCCTTAGAGTCCTTCATGTTTCCTAGTTTCTTTGGTGAAGAGGATTATAGGCTGGTAATCCTTTGCTCTATGTCTAAAATTCATATATGAGTGAGTACATACCATGTTTGTCTTTTTGTGACTGGGTTACCTCACTCAGGATGGTTTCTTCTAGTTCCATCTATTTGCCTGCGAATTTCAAGATTCCATTGCTTTTTTCTGCTGAGTAGTACTCCATTGTATAAATGTACATTTTCTCAATCCATTCTTCAGTTGAGGGGCATCTAGGTTGCTTCCAGGTTCTGGCTATTACAAACAATGCTGCTATGAACATGGTTGAACATATGTCCTTGTTGTATGAACATGCACTATTTGGGTATATACCCAAGAGAGGAATGGCTGGATCTTGAGGTAGACTGATTCCCATTTTTCTGAGCAACCGCCATACTGATTTCCAGAGTGGTCTTACAAGTTCACACTCCCACCAGCAATGGAGGAGTGTTCCTTTTTCTCCACATCCTCTCCAGCATAGATTGTCATTGGTATTTTTGATTTTAGCCATTCTGACAGGTGTGAGGTGGTATCTCAGAGTTGTTTTGAGTTGCATTTCTCTGATGGCCAAGGATTTTGAGCACTTTCTTAAGTGTCTTTCAGCCATTTCAGATTCTTCTGTTGAGTATTCTCTATTTAGTTCTGCACCCCACTTTTTAATTTCATTGTTTGGTGTTTTGGTGGCTAACTACTTGAGCTTCTTATATATTTTGGAAATCAGTCCTCTGTCAGATGTGGGATCGGTGAAGATCTTTTCCCATTCTGTGGGTGGTCATTTTGTCCTACTGACTGTTTCCTTTGCCTTGCAGAAGCTTCTCAGTTTCAGGAGGTCCCATTTATTAATTGCAGACCTCAATGTCTGTGCTACTGACATAATGTTCAGGAAACAGTCTCCTGTGCCAATTTATTCAAGGGTAATTGCCACTTTCTCTTCTAGAAGATTCAGTGTGGCTAGATTTATGCTGAGATCTTTGATCCATTTGCACTTAAGTTTTGCGCATGGTGACAGGTAGGAATCTATCTGCAATTTTCTACATGTCCAAATCCAATTGTACCAGCACCATTTGTTGAAGATGCTACATTTTTCCATTGTATAGATTTAGTACCTTTGTCAAAAATAAGGTATTCGTAGGTGTGTGGGTCAATATCAGGGTTTACAATTCGATTCCATTGGGATCTATATTTGTGCCAATAACAAGCTGTTTTCAGAACTATGGAGCTATAGTAGAGCTTGACGTCGGGGATGGTGATGCCTCCAGAAGATCCTTTATTGTAAAGAGTTGTTTGGGCTATCCTGGGTTTTTTATTTTTCCATATAAAGGTGAGTATTATTCTTTCAATGTCTGTGAAAAACTGTGTTGGGATTTTGATGTCTTTCTGGCTCCAAACTCTGATCCAAGATATTTTTATTATTTTTATTCACACAGACTCTAGGCATGCTGGCTTTGACATTGAGCTCTTATGTAAGGTGCATCAGCTGACCCTGCAGGGCTCTGCTCAGGCTGGCCACAGCTAGTGGTATCATGTTTGATTGTCAGGTGTGTGTGTGTGTGTGTGTGTGTGTAAATATGTGTCTGTGTCCTGAAAACACCCTGTTGAAACTTGAATCCTAATAGAACAGGAATAACTAATGGGGACTCAGGAGCACCAGAGATTGGCCACACAGCAAAACATGTGGCCTTTAAGAAAAGACTTCATAAACTGAGTTCAAGATTTCCTTCTTCATTTGGCAATACATACAAAGTACCAATTAGAGTTAGAGAGTAGTTCTGTTAAACACTCAGTTGCCAGGTACTAGATCATATCTTTTGGGTGTCCAGAAACAACCAATTTCTGTTGTTTCTGCTTGACAAAGCTAAGGAATTTTGTTAGAGAGAAGGGCCTAGGGTGCCAGGGAATAGCTCCATCTCTTACACCTGTTGTCTTATGTACTGGAAGACAAATATTTTCTTGATCATTTTGAAATGCCACTGTTTCTGGGATCCTGGGCTTTTATGAGAAGTCTCAGGCCTAATGGGTACCATGTGAAGAATAATATCATCTTTAGCCCCCACAGATGTCAGTCTGAGGCCCTGGGGCGCCATGGAACACAGCATCTTTTCACAACATCCCAGTTAGTCAGGAGCTGCCTCCTCTTTGAGTGAATGTTCCTAAGCCATCTGCCCACCCGGACACTCTGGGTTTTGGGTGTCTGTTGTCTTAGAATCAATTCTTGCCTCTGGTTTTATTAGAGCCTCATTACTGTGAGTGTTAGGTGCAGTCAGAGTATCATGGAACTCCCAAATGATCTGTTCTTAGCTTCTGTGACCTTTGTTTTCTTCTATGATTTTCTGGATGATTCTTGACAACACTAAAGGTGTCATATTCTGTAGTCCAATATTGTGGAAGGTGCTTTCTTCTCCTTGTGTGTATTAACTACCTTTTTAGGTTGTCTGCAATGTCTCTGAATGTCTTTCTTTGGGACATAGGAATTTGTAGCTGTCACTATTCTCCTGGGCCTGATATGACCCTTTTCTTTAAACTTCCCCATTGTGAATTTGATTCTAGCCATATCAATGAGGACTTAATCATGGAGCAGGGAAGGGAGGCCTGCTACTCCTGTGAGGAGTCCTTCATGACTGACTATAAGATGACAATGACTGTGGGCAGTGGACATTTTTCTGAGGTGAAAATGGACTTCCATGTTCTTACTGTAACTTGTGTGGCTGTAAAAGTTCTTCGAATGAAGAACGCCTTGCTTGTTGCCAATTAAGTCAGTATCTTGAAATCTCTCCAGCATCCAAACATCATTAAGTTGTTTCATGTGGTCCAATCCAGAGACACCACCTACTTAGTGATGGAGCACACATCACAGGGAGATCTTCTTCGACACATTCTGGAACTGGGGTCCTTAAAGGAGAGCGAGGCACAAAGGCTATTTACCCAGATTCTCTTTGCAATGCAGTACTGCCATAATAACCATATTGCCCATAGAGACATTAAGGCCAATAACATACTACTCGACTACAGGGTTAATGCCAAGTTGTGTGATTTTTGGCCTTGCTGGCTAAAATGACCCGAGGGCAGAAGCTGAGTGATTTCTGTGGCACTCTGCTCTACTGTGCCCTGGAACTCTTGGTAGAGAAGGCCTATGATGGCTGTGCCAGTGATATTTGGAGTTTAGGTGTGCTCCTCTTCCTCATGGTGGTCGGGCGCTTTCCCTTCTGGGCTAGCTCTTCTGAAGGTGTGAGGCGTCAGATAGTGGCTGCAAATTTCACAATACCTCAGCATGTTTCCATAGATATTTTCAATGTCATCGTCGAAATGCTGATGTTCAACCAGGACAGGAGGCCCACCATTGGCCAAATCATGAGGCGCCCCTTGATTGGTTTTCACCACCTATTTCCACACAGAAATGCCCTGGCACTGTGAGCCCTGGCATTGTCAGCACCATGACAGTCATGGGGTATAAGACTGAGGAAATCATTGATTCTCTGAGAGACCAAAACTACAACCAGGTGATGGCCACTTACCTGATTCTCCAACACCAGTCTCTTGGGGGCGACTGAGGCCATCAGCAGGTGAAACCTATGCAGCCAGGCCATGTCCTCAACCTGGCAGATCTTCAGGCCTTCCCTGTGCCGATAAGGAGAGCTACTGAGCCTGCTACCCTGAACTTCACCTTGCCATCTTAACCCTAAGAGAAGGAAAGTAAGAAGAATGCCAGGCAGGTTGGCACAAGGCATAGCATGCCTGCCACCCTCTGCTGTCAGTTAGCGAAGACCTACCATTCCCACCTAGTGCACCAGAACCATCATCGTGCTCTTTTCCTCATGTGCAGCAGTGAGGAAATGAGTGAGAACTTCTCTGATTCTAAGATCGGGTCAAGTGGCTCCCTGATGGCTAGTGTCCAGCCATCTCTCTTAATGGACACTGCTTCTTGTAGGCCAGGCAACAATGAGACCACATGTGACATAGGTAACATATCTAGCTGCAGTAACCAAGAGGAACTCTGGAGCTCCATGGACACAGCTCAGAGTATAACCCCCAGAGGCTCCTTCTCTGGGGATACTTTCTGGGAAGACGCCATCACACAAGAAGAAGACATTAGTAAGGAAGTGAACATCACCCAGGAAGAGGTCATGAATGAGAAAGATATCATCACACAAAAAACAACAATGACCCAGGAAAAGTCTGTCACAGAGGAAGTGACCATTAACCAGGGAGAAGATATCACACAGGAAGCAACCATAACCCAGGAAGAGGACATGGCACATGAAGTGACCATGACTCTGGATGAGACAAGGTCAAAGGAAGTGACCACGGCTGATGGAGTGACCATGGCTCAGACTGAGTCCATCACAGAGGAAAAGACCCTCATGGAGCATGAAGACATCATTCGGGAAGCAACCATCACTCTGGAAGTGACAATGAACCAGTTAGCGACCCTAACTCAGGAAGACAGCATCACAAAGGAGGAGACCATCACCCATGACCAGCCTGAGGATGCTGGCCCAGCTTCTACCTGTAACCAGAGGTTCCCCATCTGGAAGGGGGTCAAGAAAATATTGGTGAACTGCTTCAGACACCTGTGCTGTTGACTGCCACCTGCCAAGAGAAGACACGACTCCTGCAAGACCCTGGCTACAAAGAAACGGGATCCTGCAGTCACCCACAGAACCAGGTAGGGCAAATATCCCTCTTTATTCATTCTTTTCCTGCTCTCCTTTGTGACAGAGTATGGCTGTGCCCAATTGTGGCATCCTTATGAACTTAAAAATCTGTCCCTTCAGAAAGAACGATCCCAGAGGATGCCTTCAAGTGTGACCTCAAGCATGTTGAGCTACAATTGGACAGCACAGATGCTGATCAGAGCAGGGAGAGCAGGAGATGGGGGCATGGGCAAAGGAAGCAGAAATTCCTTGGAGGAACAGTGGGGTGCTTAGGTGATTCAGGGTCTCTCAGTAAGTTCTGTGTGTTCCAAAGTCATGAAGGTCTCCTTCCTGTGACTTTCTACTTGTAGTTCTGAAGATGTCGAGCCCCAGATCCATGGCTTGTGAGCTATGGGTTGGGGATTGGTCTGGCTGAGATGTGGACATCCCACAGTTGAGCCAGGTCAAATGTCCAGGAGGCAGTATGGCCACTGGCTCCTCCTCCTGCAAAAGAAAATCAGCTGTCCACCGCAGTCAGCTGTCATCAGGTAAATTCCCAGGCGGGAAGGGCAGGCTTTACATGGGGTCTTTTTCAGAGGGCAGGGCTGATTTACAAAGGTGGCCAAGTATGTCTTGTAAAACAATAAATAGCCTCTTGCCGTCTCAGCAAGTAAACAGTATGGGCTGCCCTCTGGGTAATGACTCTGCTTTGTCCCCTGTTTCTTTTCAGGGAATATAGTCTTTTCCATGGGATGCACCTTTCTGCCCCAGGGAGAGTATTCCTTGTCAGCTTGTCCCACTGCCATAAGATGGGTGTGATCCCAGGTGGAGAATGTCCACTGAAGGCAGCCCTGCACTATAGTGGGAAATTACTAATACGGAGTCAGGTAGAAATATAAGGGTATTTAATAGGGAAAAGCCTTACTTACAGAGCAACCTAGCCAGCCGGTGTGGCAGCAGTATGTCCAGCAAGTACAAAAGTGAAACCGAAAGAGAAAAGCAGTATCACTCTACCTCACCCTGACCACACCCTCAAAAGCATGGTCAGGCATAACTGTAGCCAGCCCCTAAGTAGGAGTGGCTAGAGCTTCCCCTACACTGCACATTGCTCTAGAGGGCAGCCTCCTCCCAACCACTTGCAAAAACCTCCAAAACCATCAGAGCAAGTTCCATTACCTGAGTCCTCAGACGCCACTCACAGCAAAGCTTTTGAAAATCTCATATGTGCAGTGACTCCAAGGGGGCTGAGTCCTCTCTCTGCACCAGTTCTGCCCTCTGGTTACTCACCAACTGTCTCTCCATGCTTCTTCAAGGCCACCATTCACATTGGGAACTGGATTCTGCACTCAACACCACTTGCCAAAACCTTAGGGAATGATGGATGTCCTGATCATGGTCAACCTGTAACCTTTCTGAGGGTTCGGCAACCTGTTGTATGCCCTGCCTAATGCCAGCCACAGTCTGCTCTCTGCAGGGGATGGCTACTTAAATTGGTTGCTTCCATTTCTCTGTGTCTTTGCAAATTGCTTGTTCTCCTGCAGGTAAGCAGCCTTTTGCACATCATCTGCTAGACATTCTGAGAAATGATCTATACCCTACAGTCACATTTATGTGATCTCATCTTCTGTCCTTTTATCCCTAGACTGCACCAAGTTGTCCAGCCACCAGACACAGGAAGTCTGTGTGACTGGTGTGGAAGGTCTGTTTGTCCAGCTTGTTCCTACATTAAACCCAAGAAGAGAAGGTTCCTAGAATCATCATCTTTCTGGGACATCATCTGTGTTCAGCAGCATGTCCCTAGTGTGTTCCTCGAAGGTTTAACACATTTCAAATATGTCCTCTGAGCAACACTAAGCTTATAGGAAAGACATTTTTGTACCTAATCTGAGAAGAAAGGGGTGTCTTATTCAACTCTGAGGTGGGAAAAGAACCCCATAACCCAATGCTTTCCAAACCTCCATGTACAATCCTGGCAAAGGAGATTCCCCAGGATCCTGTGCTGGCCTCATCCACTGGACCTGGCTGAGCTGCTCAGACAGAGCTGAGCAGGACTTCTGTGGAGACTCTGTCCAGCCTGGGTTGGAGATCTGGCTTGGCATTCTGATCACAGTAATGCAACAATACTGTTCTCCTGTTCTCCATTCACTGGAAAATGGAGTGAGTACCTTCCCGCCATCCCTCCATCCCTCTCCCTCTCTGGTCTTTCCCCGCCTCCATCTTTGTGTCTCTGTGTCTCTGCTACTACATAAACTATTTCCAGAAAGATCGGTGGCTCTGTCTTAAACCGCATTCCCCAAAGTATCATTAAACCCTGAGGAAGCCCATAAACAGCAAACCCAAATACAGACATACATAACATTTCAATTGACTGGAATAGATACATGCAATTATAACCAAGAAAAATGTCATGAGACCTTGACACCCACCTTAATATTAACAGATTCACAGAAATATGCTAAGGGACCAATTCTGTCTACCTTCCAAGATACAAATTGGATTTCCTTCCCTAACAGTTGGCACACTGCCACTTTATTTTCTGAGGTTTGGTTTGGTCCACTTTGATTAGTTCGAATAGTATTGCCACAAACTCTTTTCCTTGTTTGCTAATAGTGTTCACACAGAGTCTTGCCCTATAACTCGGGCTGGACTGAAACTCTATGTATAGGTCAGACTGGCTTTTTATTCATGAGGTGCTGCTGCCTCGGTCCTCCTCAGGTGCACTGGAAACTGTGAGCATTTGTGGTTTAGTCAAAGTCTATCTGTCCCAAGTATGCCATTCTGTAAGCAAAGATCAACTTGAGCAGGACCCTCATCTTCTTGTCTAACATCCCCAATGCAGAATTTCTGAATATGAACCACTCTGGCATGTTTAGGTCCAGGCCAGTGTAGGGAGTTCCAGGTTGAGTCTCACTCAGTCTCACAAACTACATGCACATTCTGAGTATTTGAACTCTGAGATGTGGACACAAGATTTGGGTGCTGGGTGAAGGGAAAGACTGTGAAATCAGGCTGTGGCAGCATCCTTGTGTCATCTTAGGCCTATAGAGAAGAAAGGAATGAATGGGAGCTTGCTGGCCTGAGACCAGTGAGACACCTGATTTGAACATTTAGGTCAAAGCCAATCCTAGTGGAGAACCCCTTTAAACCCAGGATTCGGAGTGGAATCAGGTTGAACTCTGTAAGTTCTGGTCTGCAGCCTGGGCTACAGAGTGAGTTCCCACACAGTGAGGTTTACACAGAGAAACCATGTCCCAAAAAATACAAAATAGGTTTTAAAAGCACTGGATGACTATTCCATGTTAATAAACATGTTAATTGGTTTAATTTAGCCATGCCATTGTGAACTTACTGTATTGTGTATCATAATTGTGCATGACTTAATTTATGAGCTAAATAAATGAATGGAAAAGAAAAAAGCACTAGATGAATATTCCTGGTCTACAATTTTGATCAAAGAGTGGGGACAGACACACACACACACACACACACACACACACACACACACACACACACTCATTATGTACAGTTCTCCAGTCCTGCCTTACCTGTTCTTCCTCAATACTCTCTAGACCTATACTCATGGTATTTCCTTCCCTTTTCCAAAACTCATGACTCTGACTAAACAGTGACATGACTATCAGTCCTCTCAAATGAGAAATCCTTTCTTTTTTCCTCTCCTCTTAGTTGACACCAGCTCTCTGTATGTAGTACAGGCTGCCAAGGACTGGCAAGCCCTGTATCCTCAGCCAACTGAGTGTTGGGGTACAGGTATGCACCTCTTATTATTGGGTTTTATGGTTTTGTTTTTAAATGATATATGTAGCTGTGCACGTCCTTAAATTTTTAATTTTTCAGTCTCCATATACCAAATGTAAGGATTCCAGGGATTCTCTACCAAGCCTGGTTTATTTTGTCTTGTGGACCAAACAAAACGAGAAACACATATTTTGGCAAACTTCTTTTAATGATAAAAGACCTCAGTTGAAAGGGAAAATTAATAATAAAGTTATAACTGGCTTAGTAAACAATGGGGCAGATGTAACCATTATTACACAAAAGTCTTGACCTCAGATATGGCCTCTTAGAGAGGCAAATGTTTAATTTTTAGGAATTGGAACTCTATCTAGAGTTCGACAGAGTGTTAACTCGGTGGTCTGCATTGAACCGGAAGGACAGAAAGGGAGACTGAAACCACACATGGCAGATATACCTATAAATCTCTTGGGTCGTGATCTCTTACAGCAATGGAATACTCAGATTAATATTCCTCCAGTGTCGGATACAAATTATGTACAATCTTTAGATAGTGAAAATATCTGGTAAGACACTATGGAAAACGGTTTCCAAACATCCAGGCTGTACAGAAACAAGGTACAAAATATGGACCTTCAGAGGAGCCAAAGGCCCTGCCATTGAAGTGGCTTACAGATGAACCTGTTTGGGTAGGACAATGTCCTATGACCTCTGAGAAGCTAGAGACTTTAGAAAAGTTAGTACAGGAACAGCTAGAGGCTGGACACATAAAGAAATCTACCAGCCCTTGGAATTCTCCTGTATTTGTTATCAAAAAGATGTCAGGTAAGTGGAGAATACTGACAGACCTGAGATCCATAAATAAGGTAATTCAACCAATGGGCTCTCTGCAACCTGGAATGCCTTTGCCTTCCTTGATACCTAAAGGATGGCCAATCATAGTCATTGATCTGAAAGACTGTTTTTTCACAATATCATTACAGGAATATGATAGAGAAAATTTTGCATTTACTGTACCAGCTCTTAATAATTCACAGCCAGTTAGGAGATAGCAGTGGAAGATTTTGCCACAAGGAATGCTAAATAGTCCCTCTTTGTGTCCGCACTTTGTACAGCAAACTTTGGAAATAATTCATAAGAAATTTTCACAATCTCTTGTTTATCATTACATGGATGACATTCTTATATCAGATTCCAAAAGGAAACTTTGGAACGTATGTTTGAAATGGTGAAGGAAGTTCTGCCTAGATGGGGGTTACAGATTGCCCCAGAAAGGATACAAAGAGGAGATTCTATTAACTATTTAGGTTACAAGATAGACTTAAAAAGAATCAGACCTCAAAAGGTGCAAATTAGAAGGGATTGTAATCAAACTATTAATTCTCTTCAGAAATTATTAGGGGAAGTTTCTCAACTCCAGAAGATTATTGGGGTAGAAGGACATGACTTAAAGCATTTTAAAATGGCCCTTTAAAAAGGTGATAAGGACCTAAACAGTCCAAAAATATTATCCGCTGAGGAAGAAAAAGAGTTACAATGGTTAGAAAACATAATATTGGATGCACATGTAGATCAGATAAACCTTAATTTAGACTGTATTCTGGTTATCTTGCCATCCAGAGAATACCCTTCTGGGATTCTGATGCAGAGGGAAGACACCATATCAGAATGGATATTTCTGCCACATAAACAGAATAAAAAGTTAAAGACATATATAGAAAAGACTACTGATTTGATTTTAAAGGGCAAATTAATACTTTGTCAACAGATTTGAAAAGATCCAGCAGAAATTATAGTACCTTTAACTAATGAAGAAATTTCCTACTTGTGGAAGGATAATGAAAATTGGCAAATAGCTCTTACCGTCTTTTGGGGAACATTAGCAACAACTATCCCAAAACGGACAGAATTGAATTGATTTCATAAAAAAGACAGTCTGAATTCTTCCACATATTGTAAGACAAACTCCCATTTCTGGAGTTCTTATCTTCTACACTGATACCAACAAATCATGTAAGGCAGGTTATAAAGCAGGTGAGGTAGGTAAAGTATTTTAACGTCTGTATACATTTGTACAGAAGGCAGAATCATATGCAATTCTCATGGTACTTATGGATTTTACACAACCTATTAATATAGTTACTGATTCTCAATATGCAGAGAGTCATGTTACACATTGAGACTGCAGAATTCATTCCTGATAACACAGAATTAACTTCTTTGTATTTACAATTATAGGAAGCAATCAGAAACAGAAGTAATCCTATATACACTACACATATCAGATCCCAAATGGGTCTGCCAGGCCCACTAGCACAAGGCAATGATGAGATTGATCATTTATTAATTGGAAGTGTGCTAGAAGCCTCAGAATTTCATAAGAAACATTATGTTTGAAAGGTTTGAAAAAGGACTTCTCCATCACATGGCAACAAGCCAAGGAGATAGTGAGAAACTGTCCTTCTTGTTCCTTTTATAATCAAACTCCATTGCCAGCAGGCTATAATCCTAAGGGCATTCAGAGAAATGAGGTTTGGCAGATGGTGTTTCACTTTGCAGAATTTGGAAATTTGAAATATGTGTATCATACTATAGACACATTCTCAGGGATCCAATGGACTACTGCTCTTAACTCTGAAAAAGCTGATTCTGGTTATTACATACCTGCTAGAGGTAATAGCAGTTATGGGTATACCTGTACAAATAAAAACTGACAATGCTCCAGCATATGTCTCCACTAAATTGGAACAGTTTTTCAAATATTATAACATAAAGCATGTCACCAGTCTACCACACAATCCTATTGGACAAGCAGTGGTTGAGAGATCTAATAGAAGAATTAAGGAGATGCTCAACAAACAAGCTTGGAAGACTAAACCCCCCAAACATAAGTTGCATAATGCTTTATTAACACTAAACTTTCTTAATGCCAATGAGAAAGGACAAACAGCTGCAGAAAGACACTGGACTATAGAGAAAACTGTTGAAATTAATCAGCTGGTATACTTCAAAGATGTACTAACCTCTGTAAGGAAGCCTGGACATGTGTTACGATGGGGTAAGGGTTTTGCATTTGTTTCCACAGGAGAAGAAAAACTTTTGATACCATCAAAGTTGATCAAGATTCGAGTTGAAAAGGAAAAACCTCTCGACTAGAAGTGACAGGTATTCTACAAAGGTGTATCTCATAAACTAAATAGAAACCTCCCAAAGGAAAGGGAAGTGTTTTGCTTTCATCTTGACAGGAAAACTCATCTCCAGAAGGCAAAAGACACTGCATGGGTAGATACTTAAGAAAAGAAGGTAGCTATAACCATCAACAAAAGGAACATGCCATATGGTATACTTCACAGCTGTCTCTCAGAGAGCTCTATTTCTCTTTATTTCCTAGCCCCTATTCAATTAAACCCATTGTGGATTTAGAGGGGGATTTGGCTTTCCTCCTCTAAAATCCAAGCACATTGTTTAACTAAACTTTAGAATTTCTGTATTGTATCAAGAAGCCAATTGATGCAATACAAAATAAGAGAAGTATTTGGGGACTGTCTTTGTCTTTTCTTGGCTCTTTCTTTCAAAGTGTATACCCTCTCATAATTGCTATGCTCCCATGTTTGCCTTTTCTAGTATACATACTTACACAAGCAAACATTTCTCTGCTAACTGTTTATGTTTGAGTCCCACACAGCCAATGAGGACTTGCCTGACAGCAATCCCTGGAAACCCCAGAAAGAAAATGGGCCACACCTCCTCGACTGCACTGGATCCAACTTTCTTCATTTCATCTGACACTCCAGCCAGATGTTCCGGAACTGACTACAATCAAGTTGAGGATTTCAAGGGATATCTTCAATCAAGTGACTCCCGTCTAACATGGACTGGATACAATCCATTCAAGACTTTCACTACACTAACATTTTCTTCCTACAGGACCCCACAAGACTATTGTCATCCTATTTCAGCAGGAAGTAACTTGGAGGATGCTAAGCCCCTTCCCCCATTGTTGTCACTTAGGATAGTGTATATACCTAGTTAGGGATAGCATCCTATTGTTTATGGTTGGGATTGGAAGGAGGTGTTCTGTCTTGGACACCTCTTTCAGATAACTTTAGGGTTTAGTTAAAATAGATAGGATGTGACATAAGCAGATTGTTGTGTCTTCTTATATTTCAAGTTTATGATTGTTAATTTTGGATATGTTACACTGTTAAGTTTTAATCCTCTTTTAGACTAAAAGGGGGAATTGTGGGGATGCTGTAGCCTCACCTGATTAGGGGCTGGCTACAGGTGTGCCTGACCACACCTGCGAGGTCACAGGGTGACACAGATTGAGGGACATTCAGGTGTCGGGTTTCAGCTTTCGGTTTCGATTTCGGCTTGCTGTACAGACTGCTGCTGTCCATCTGGCTAGGTAGCTCTGTAAGTAAGTTTTTTCCCTATTAAATACCTTTGTATTTTTACCTGGCTCCGTAATGGTAATTTCCCACATTAAGGAACTAGCTATAGCAGGAACTGGTCATTAATATCCCTTAATATAAATGGACTCAATTTACCTATAAAAAGACACAGACCAACAGAATGGATACAGAAATGGAATCTATCCTTCTGCTGCATACAAGAATCACACCTCAACTTCAAAGACAGACATTACCTTAGAGGAACGTAAGAAACAAGCTGGTGTAGCTATCCTAATATCAAATAAAATAAACTTAAACTAAAATTACTCAAAAGAGGTAAGAAGGATATTTCATATTCATCTCTTGAAAAATCCATCAAGAGGAATTCTCAATTCTGAATATGTATGCCCCAATACAAGGATACCCACATTTGTTAAACAAACATTATTAAAGCTTAAATCACACATCAAACATCACACACTGAGTGGGAGACTTCAACACCTACTTTAACCACTGGACAGGTCGGCCAGACACAAACTTAACAAAAATAAAGGAACTGACAGATGTTATGACTCAAATGGGCTTCACAGACATCTATTCAACATTCCACCCAAACACAAAAGAATATACTTTCTTGACAGCAGCACCTCATAGAACTTTCTCTAAAATTGACCACATACTCGGCAGCAAAGCCAACTTTAACAAATACAAAAAAAGTTGAATAATACCCTGTATCTTATCAGATGACCATGGCTTAAAGTTAGACTTCAGCAATAACCCTAAGTATATAAAGCCCCAAAAATCATGGAAATTAAACTGTGCAAAACTCAATCACCACAGGGTCAAAGAAGAAATAGGTTAAATCCTTCCAAAATAGAATGGAAATGACCGCACAACAGACCCAAACTGATGGGACACAATGAAAGCAGTGCTAAGAGGAAATTTAATAGTACTAAATGCCTACATAAAGAAACTGGAGAAATCCCACACTAGTGAATTCACAGAATACCTGAAAGCTGTAGAATGAAAAGTAGAAAATTCAGGAGTAGTAACATCCGGAAATAATCAAATGGAGGGCTGAATCAATAAAATAGAAACAAACACAACACAAAGAATCATTGAGACAAAGTTGGTTCTTTGAGGAGATAAGATAGACAAACAAATATCCAAACTAACCAAAGGATGGAGAGAGAATATCCAAGATTACAAAATCAAAAATTAAAAGGAGGACATAAAGAAGACAATGTGGAAATCTGGAGGATCATCAGGTCATAATTCAAAAACCTGTTCTCCACTAAATTGGAATATTTAAAGAAAATGGAAAATTTCCTGGATAAGTTCCACATACCAAAATCAAATAAAAACCAGATAAATGAATTAAATATACCCATAGCAACTAAGTAATTAGAAACAGTCCTCAAAAGTCTTCCAATCCAAAAAGAAAAAAAAAACAGGGCAGGATGGTTTGATGGTTTCAGTACAGAATTCTGCCACAATATTAAAAAAGAGCTAATACTAGTACTCCTCAAATGGCGCCACATAATAGAAACAGGAGGAACACTGCCAAATTCTTTGTAGAGGCTACAGTTACCCTGATACTCAAACCGCAGAAACATGCAACTAAGAAAGAGAATTACAGACCAATCTCCTTCATGAACTCTGATGCAAAAATACTCAATAAAATCTGGCAAAGCAAATCCTACACATCAGAGGAATCATCCATCATGATCAAGTAGGCTTCACCACAGATATGCAGGGATGGTTCTACATATGAAAATCCATCAGTGTAATATAATCCTATGAACAAACAAAGAAAAAGATACACGTGATCATCTCATTAGCTGAAAGACTATTTGACAAAATCCAAAACTCCTTTATGATAAAGTTCTTGGACAGATATGAAGAACATGCCTAATTGTAATAAAAGCAATATGCAGCAAGGCAACAGCCAACATCCAACTCAACGAAAGAAACACAAAGCCATTCCACGAAAATCAGGAAAAAGAAAAGGCTATCCACTCTCCCTATATCTATCCAATATAGTACTCAATGTTGTAGCTAGTGTAATAAGACAACAAACGGAAGTCAAGGGGATGCAAATTGGAAACTTTTGATATTTGTTGATGATATGATAGTATATATAAGTAACCCCAAAATTCTACAAAGGAATGTCTACAGTTGATGACCACCTTCACTATTTAACAGGATACAAGATTAACTCAAATCAATCAGTAACCCTTCTATGTACAGATAATAAATGAGCTGACAAAAAATCAGAGAAACATCACCTTCCCACTATCAACAAACAAAATGAAACATATTTGGGTTACTCTAACCAAAATTGCAAGACCTGTATGGCAGGAACTTTAAGTTTTTCGAGACTGAAATGGAAGAAGATATCATAAATGGGAAGACCTCCCATGGCCTTGGTAGGTGAATTAACATAGTAAAAAAAATTGTACCAAAATCAATCTTCAGATTCAGTGCAATCCCCATCAAAATTCCAGCACAATTCTTCCCACGCCTGGAAAGAACAATACTCAACTTCAGGTGGAAAGAAAGCAACAGGATATCTAAAAAAATCCCTTACAAAAAGGAACAGATAAGCACCTTAAATAGACCTATAAGCCCTAATGAAAGAGAAGCAGTCATCAGAAAGCTCCCAACCAAAAAAAAAAAAAAATAATCCCAGGGCCAGATGGCTTCAGTGCAGAATTCTACCAGAAAGTCAAGGAAAAGCTAATACCAATTATCCTCAAAATTTCCACACAATAGAAGCAGAAAGGTCATTGCTAAACTCTTTTTACGAGGCTTCAATAAACTTGATATCCACGCTACACAAAGACACAAGAAAGAAAGAGAACTACAGACCAATATCCCTCATGAACATTGATGCAAAAATACTAGTAAATAGAATCCAAGAACACATCAGAGAAATCATCCACCATGATCAAGTAGGCTTCATCCCAGGGTTGCAATGATGCTTCAACATACAAAAGTCCATCAATGTAATCCACCATATAAACAGACTGAGGGAAAAAATCACATGATCATCTCACTAGATGCCGAAAAGGCCTTTGACAAAATCCAACACCCCTACATGATAAAGGTTTTGGAGAAATCAGGGATAACAGGAACATACCTTAACATATTAAAAGCAAGATACAACAAGCTGACAACCAATATCAAATTAAATGGAGAGAAACTCAATGCAATACCTCCAAAATCAGGGACAAGACAAGGCTGTCCACTCTCTCTATACCTCTACAATATTGTTTTTGAAATTCTAGCTAGAGCAATAAGACAACAAAAAGGAGATCAAGGGAATACAAATCAGAAAGGAAGAAGTCAGACTCTCAGTATTTGCAGATGATATGATAGGCTACATAAGTGACCCAAAAAACTCTACCAGGGCACTCCTACAGCTGATTAACACCTTAAGCAAAATGGCAGAATACAAGATTAACTCAAAAAATCTATAACCTTACTATATAGTGATGACACATTGGTGGAGAAAGAAATCAGAGAAACATCACCTTTACAATTGCCACAAACAACATAAAATACCTTGGGGTAACACTAACAAAAAAAGTGAAAGACCTGTACCGTAAGAATTTTGAGTCTCAAAAGAAAGAAATTAAAGAAGATACCAGAAATGGTTCAACATCCTTAGGGATCAGGGAAATGCAAATCAAAACAACTCTAAGATACCATCTTACTCCTATCAGAATGGCCAAAATCAAAAACACCAATGACAGTTTATGATGAAGAGGATGTGGAAAAGGGGGAACACTTCTCCACTACTGGTGGGAATGCCAACTTGTACAGCCACTTTAGAAATCAGTATGACGACTCCTCAAGAAAATGGGAATCAGTCTACCACAAGATCCAGCAATTCCACTCTTAGGCATAGACCCAAAAGAAGCACATTCATACAACAAGGACATCTGTTCAATGATGTTCATAGAGGCACTATTTGTAATAGCCACAAACTGGAGGCAACCTAGATGCCCCTCAACCAAAGGATGAATAGAGAAAATGTGGTACATTTACACAAAGGAGTACTACTCAGCGGAAAAAAAAAAAAAACAATGGAATATTGAAATTTGCAGGAAAATGGATGGTACTAGAAGAAGCCATTTGAGCGAGGTAACCCAGCCACAAAAAGACAACCATGATATGTACTCACTCATATGTGGATTTTAGACATGGATCCAAGGATTACCAGCCAACAGTCCACACTGCCAGAGAAGCTAGTAAACAAGGAGGACCCTAAGGGAGACATACATGGTCCCCTGGAGAAGTGGAGAGGGTCAAGATCCTCTGAGCAAATTGGGAGCCTGGAAAGAATGGGGAGGGAGCTAGGAGAATGAGAAGGGGAGAAGAGGAAGGATGCGGAGGCCAAGAGAGAGCAGAAAGTTTGAGTCGGGAAGAACAGAAGATAACAAGAATGGAGATACCATAATAGAGGGACACATTTTAGGGTTACAGAGAAATCAGGCAAAAGTCTGCAGATCTACAAAGATGATACCAGCCATCAATCTAAGCAACACAGAAGAGGCTACCTTAAATGCCCTCCCCTGATAATGAGATTGATGACTGAATTATATGCCACCCGACAGCCCTCAGCCAGAAGCTGGTGTAAGTAGAAGCAGACACCCACAACTAATCACTGAATTGAACTGGAATCCAGATGCAGAGAAGGATGAATGAAGAGCAAAGGGGTCCAGACCAGGCTGGTAAAATCCACAGAAACAACTCACCTAAACATCAGGGAAATCTTGCTCTCCAGACTGATAGCTGGGATACCAGCCTGGGAATGATGCAGAATCCAGGAACATGGATTTAAGTGAGGAAACCTCGGAAATCTATTTGCCCTCCTGTAGTATTTTACTTCTTATCCCTAGCATAGGTATGGAATTTGGGAGCCCATTCCACATAGAGGAATGCTCTCTGAGCCACAACACACGGGGGTGGGCCTAGGCCCATCCCAAAGGATACAATAGACTCTGATGACACCCTATGGAAGACCTAACCACCAGGGGGAGCAAAAAGGCTATGTGATAGGTAGGGTATTAGTTGGGGGAGGTAGTGGAAGACGTAGGGAGAAGAGAGCTGGAATTGTTGTGTAAAACAATCTTGTTTTCAATTCCAATTAAAAATAAAAAATAAAAAGTGGGGTAAAGATCTAAACAGAGAACTCTCAACAGCAGAATCTCAAATGGAGGAAAGACACTGAAGGACATGACCAACATCCTAACTCATCCGAGAAATGCAAATCAAAAATACTTTGGTTAAGATCAAAAATACTGGTGACAGCTTATGTTGGAGAGGATTGAAGTAAGAGGAAATTTCTTCCATTGCTATTGAGACTTCAAACTTGTACAGCTGCATTGGAAATCATTTTGGCAGTTTCAAAGAAAGTTGGAAATCAGTCTACCCCAAGACGCAGCAATACCACTTTTGGGCATATACACAAAGGATGCACACTCACACCACAAGGACATTTGCTCAACTATGTTCATGACAGCATTATTTGTAATAGCCGGAATGTGGAAACAACCTACATGTCCCTCGATGCCTGAAGATTGGATAGGAAAACATGGCAACTTACACACTCGAGTATAGTCAGTGGTAAAACATCTACAACAAAAAACATTGACATCTTGAAATCTGCATTAAGTGCATGAAACCTGAGTGAGGTAACCCTGATCCAGAAAGTCAAATATGATATGTATTTACTCATAAGTGGATATTAGACATAAAACAATAATGAACCAGCCTACCGTCTACAACCCCAGAAAGCTACATAACAAAGTAGACCCTAAGGAGACATACATGGATCTCCCTAGGAATGGGAAATAGACAAGATCTCCTGAGTAAACTTGAGCATGGTGGGGAATAGAAAAGGAGAGCAGAGGAGGGAAGGGGAGTGGGGAGGACAACATGAGGTAATGGGATGGTCAGCTTGGGGGAAGGTCAGAGAAAGAGAGCAAGGAAAGAAATATTTTGAAAGAGGGAGACATTATGAGATGATCAAGAAACCTGGCACTCAGGATCTGTCCAAATCCATAAGGATGGCCCAGATAAGATGCCAAGCAATAGTGGAGAAGGTACCCGAACTGGCCTCCCCTGCAATCAGATTGAGAACTCCCTCAATTGTCATTGTAGAACCTTCATCCAGTAACTGACAGAAGCAGATGCAGAGATCTACAATTAACCACTGTACAGAGCTTCTGGAGACCAGTCAGAGAGAGAGAGGAGTGATAATATGAGCAAAGGGGTGAAGATCAGGGTGGGAAAAACCACAGAAACAGCAGACCAGAGCTAGCAGGATCTCACTGTCTCCAGAGAGACAGCTGGGAAGCCTGCATAGGACCAAACTAGCCCCACACCCACTGAATGCAGGTGACATTGGTGTGGCTTGGGCAGTGTTTGGGGGACCACTGGCCGTGAGGAAAGGATCTATACCTAGTGTGTGACCTGGATATCTGGGGCCCATTCCCTATGGAGACATACCTTGTTCAGCCTAGACACAAGGGTGACGGCCTTGGTCCTGCCTCAACTTGGTGATGGGACAGACTTCTTAGACTCCCCATGGGAGGCCTAACCCAGTTGAGGAGAAGGTGCCAAGAGGGTATGTAGAATAAGGGGAGAGCAGGAGGAAGGGTGCTAGAGGGAACTTGGATTGGTATGTACAAAAAAAAAAAAAAAGAACAGATTTAAAAAAAAAACAACAACTTCTTAGAACAATGCATTTTATTTCTAACACAATAAACATAGCTCAATAAATTTTGGGGGGATGTTAGTAGAATTGATGAAGATGATTTTCTTTTCTCCTTGTGTGGGGGCTGTCTGCCTAGTCTCAAGCTGCAGAGAACAGAGACATTAGGTGACCCAAGTGCTAACACAGCTGGGATAATCTTGTCAGCCCAACAACTGCATCTACTCAGCAGTAATAAGCTTCCCAAAAGCCTGGCATGCTGGGTCCTGTCAACCACCTAGCATCCAGAGAGGATGACCCCAGTGTTATCAGCAACATCACCCTGTCTCACTCTCCTGGTTTTGCTCACCAGGATGCTCCTGCAGAGAAGGTCAGAACTTCCAATGGCTACCTGGTCCTTCAATTAACTTTGTGTTTATTTATCACTATACTTGCTTTGGTGTGTGTGTGGGGGGGTGTGGGTGTGTGTGGGTGTGTGTGTGTGTTTGTAGACACACTCACATGTAATATGTTTACACTTGCGTGCTTGTGCATCTGTGTCCTTGTATACATTCACGTGTATTCTCAAACTTTTATCAAAGTAGCACATGTATTCCCTCAAACAGATGTTGTTACAGCTTGTGTTTTCAACACAGGCTTTCTCCAGGCCAGGAAGGTTGATGCACCTGTAGCCAATAGTGGTGGTAGTGGTGCATGCCTTTGATCGAAACACTTGGAAGTCATGCCAGTCTGGATATAGAGACAGCACCAAGCAGCGAAAGCCTGTCTAAAAATAAATGAATAAATAACAAAACAATAAGGACATGCACCCTTTTCTATGTCCAAGTGCTATGGTAGCAAGCCTCAGCAGGCCTGCTGCTTCTTTCCCATGTTCGCTGGGGAATGTACTCATATCTCACAAGGGAAACAGGCATTCAGTGGACAGACAGACACGTTGCCAGCCCTCTTGTGATTCTGAATCTCGCCCTGATGTGAATTTCATTCTTGACCAGCCACCCAGTCATCCTCATTGTGGAGACCAGGTCCAGGAGAAGCAGTTCTCTGTCTATGACATTTCTTCGGGGGCATTGCCTGGGTAGCCCATGTTTGAAAGCTGTTTGTTTCTTTATTATGATAAATGGGAAAGGAGGAAAGAAATAAGAAAGAACAAAAGTATGTCAGATGGGTTTAGCAGAGCAAGCCTCCCTCCACTCCACCCAGAAACCCACCTAACCAGCCCAGTTGTGGCCTGAGTTGAAGCAGGGACTGCAGCAAATCAGTGCACTAATGACACGGAGCTGGTAGAGAAGGACCACAAGGGGGCAGCACAAGATCAGAGAGTCTCACAGCTTCAAGGGCCAGCTGCATTCTGACTTATTGGCACGGGCTGGGTTCCCCATGCCTTCAAACCACCCTCTCACATGATCAATACTTACTGAAAGCTCCTCAGTGCAGTGCACATGGGATGAACTCAATGCTCAGGCCAATTCCTGACGTGAGTCACACAAAATATTCACAGCGCATCTGCATGCTGTTTTCATTTCTCCATTTGAAAGACATTCGGATTCACAAGGCATATGCAATTGTGATGGGATGCCATGTCATTGTTTTCTGAGATATGGGCATTAAGATTTGAGAGTAGGGATTGTTTATTTAAAACGGTGTCATTCCTCCCACACTGGCTTCTATCTTTGTGTTGGAACATACCTTGACTGCCTGATCCTCTTGTCTCCAACCCCAATATCAGGCAGGCTACACCTGGTTTTATTTTATGCTGGGCAAGAACCCAGGAACAAGAACCTATGTGCACACTGGACACATAGGTTCTTTGAAGGCCTTTTCTGAGTAGCACCCCTCAGGTTGGTCTCATGTAACTCTCTATGCAGCTCCATGGGACAGATGGAAGGCAGAAGCCTCACCAGTGCATGTCCACATCTGCAGCTGGTGACCCTAGGAAGATGACACTAGTCCTGCTGTTCACTTTCAGTTTTTAAAGAGAGAGATCTCACACTGCAACCAAGCTAGATTACTGCTCCTTATATAACCCAGGATGGCCTTGAATCTATGGCTACTCTCCAATCTAAGCCTCCAGAGTCCCTGGATTACATGCATACACCTTCACCCTGGCTCTGGCATCTAGTTTTAAGAAAAATCCACAAAGTGTCTAGAAAGGGCAAATGTGAGAGAGTGAGACCCCACGGGTGAGGAGACTAAACCTTCAAACTGTGGGGGTGAGACTCCATCTTCCTAGGGTCATCAGCTGCAGATGTGGACATGCACTGGTGAGGCTTCTGCCTTCCATCTGTCCCACGGAGCTGCATAGAGAGTTAGATGAGGCCAACCTGAGGGCTGCTACTCAAAACAGGCCTTCAAAGATACCTGGCTATACAGGTGACACTCCTGGGCTGCTGCACACTGACCTGAGAGTCCTTGAGAACATGGGATGTGGACTGCCTCCTTTACCTCCCTCCCATCCAGGTCACAGCTCACCAGCCTCAGAAGAAGAGTGGCTTCCTGCTACAACTCATGTTTGTGGACTTCAAAAGACTCTGAGTAGAAAGACTTGTCATGAAGAAAAGCTAAAGAAAAAAGGAGAAAATGCAGGGTCGGTGGTGCAGATCTGTAATTCCATAGGGATGATCCAGAACTCCAGGTTTTCCTCAGCTACATATCGAATCCCAGACTAGGCTGAGATACAGGTGTGATTCAGCTGGGACACCTCATGCCCAACATGTAGGAAGCCCTGGGTTTGGTCCCCAGGACAAAATAAACCAGGCTTGGTAGAGAATTCCTGGAATCCCTACATTTGGCACATGGAGCCAGAAAGATTAAAATTTTATGGATATCCACAGTTACACACATCATTTAAAAACAAAACCACAAAACCCACTAAGATTAGGTGCACACCTGTAGCTCAAACCCTCAGCTGGCTGAGGGAAGGGGGGTTGCCAGTCCTTGGCAGTCTGTACTACATACAGAAAACCTGTGTCTATGTAAGAGGCGAGGAAAAAAGAAAGGATTTCTCATTCGAGAGGACTGATATTTATGTCAGTGTTTAGTTTAAGAGTCACAAGCTTTGGAAAAGAGAAGAAAATACCATGAGTATAGATAGGATCTAGACAGTATTTAGGAACAACAGGACTGGAGAACTGTACATAAGGAGTGTGTGTGTGTGTGTGTGTGTGTGTGTGTGTGTGTGTGTGTGTGTCTGTGTGTGTGTGTCTGTGTGTGTGTGTGTGTGTGTTTGCATGACACATCCATGACCACATGGGGTGTATATGTGTGTGTTCTTGTGTGTCTGTCTATCCTCACCTCATCCTCACACTTGTAGACCAGAAATATTTATCCAGTGCTTTTACAACTTTATTATTTTGTTTATTTCTTCAGACAAGGTTTCTCTGTGTACACCTGCCTGTGCAGGAACTCACTCTGTAGCCTAGGCTATAGACGAGAACTCACAGAGATCACCTTGACTCCTCCCCCAATCCTGAATTTAAAGGGGTGCTCCACTACCAAGGGCTTCCACCTTAATGTTCAAATCAGGTGTCTCACTGATAGCAGGCCTGCAAGGTCCCATTCCTGCCTCTCTTCTCCACAGTCCTAAGATGACACAGGATGCTGACACAGCCTGATTTCACAACTCCTGTGTCCATATCTCAGATTTCAAATATTCAGAATGTGCATGTTCTTTGTGAGATGGAGTGACACTCAGCCTGGAACTCCCTACACTGGCCTGGACCTGTTCCTACTTAACAGGGCAGAGTGGTTCAGATCCAGAAATTCTGCATTGGGGAGTTGAACAAGAAGAGGATCCTGCTCAAGGTCATCTTTGCCTACAGAGAAGTCTGCCTGGGACAGATGAGACCTTGACTAAACCACAAATGCTCACAGTGTCCATTGCAGCTGAGGAGGACTAAGGCAGCAGCACCGCACGAATACAGTCAGCCTGATCTACACACAGACTCTCATTCCAGCCTGAGTTACAGGGCAAGACTCTGTGTGAACCCTAACCAATAAGGAAGAGAGTTTGTGGCAATGCTGTTCCAGTTAACTCAAGTGGACAGAACCAATGTCAGAAAATAAAGTGTCAGTGTGCATGTGACTTCTTAGCACAACTGTCAGGGAAGGAAAGCCAATTTCTATCTTGGATGGTAGACAGAATGTGTCCCTTAGCATACTTCTGTGAGTCTGTTATTATTAAGGTGGGTGATCAAGGTTTCATGTTCATTTCCTTGGTTTTAATTGCATGTATCTATTCCAGTCAATTGAATTTTATTTTATGTCTGTATTTGGTTTTGCTGTTTATGGACTTCTTCAGGGTTTAGTGATACTTTGGGTGGGGTGCAGTTTAAGGGGTGCAGAGCTCCTCACCTGCCTGGAACTTGTTCTTGTACAAGCAGAGACACACAGAGAGACAGAGATGGAGTCAGGGAAAGACCAGAGACAGAGAAGAAAGGTAGGGGGCAGGTAGAGGGAGGAGACTCACTCCATATTCCAGTGGATGGGAGAGCAGGCTAACTGTATAGTTGCATAACTTTGATCAGAATGCCTAAGACCAGCATAGGATCCGGGGGAATCTCCTATGCCAGAATTGTAGATGGTGCTTTGGAAAGCATTGGGTTTTGGGGTGCTATTTCCACCTCAGAGTGGAATAAGACATACCTTTCTTCTCAGATTAGGTTAAAAAAATCTTCCTATGAGCTTAGTGTTGCTCAGAGGACAAGTCAAAAGAAAGAAATGTGTTCGACCTTGCTGAAACAAAATAGGGACATGCTGTTGAACACAGATGATGTCCCAGCAAGATGATGATTCTAGGAACCTTGTCTTCTTGGGTTCAATTTAGGGACAAGCTGGACAGACAGACCATCCACGTCAGTCACACAGACTTCCTATGTCTGGTGCCATGACATCTTGGGACCGTCTAGGGAGAAAAGGACACAAGATGAAATCACGCTAATGTGATTGTAGCATGGACAATAATGGTTGCCCAGAATCTCTCCCAGAGGATGTGCAAAAGGCTGCTTACTAGTAGGAGAACAAGCAACTTGCAAAGACACAGAGAAATGGAAGCAACCTATGAAAGCCACGGTCCCCAGCAGAGAGAAGACTGTGGCTGGCATTAGGCAGGGGCTACAGCAGGTTGCTGCTACCTCATAGGTTTCAGGTTGACCATGATCAGGACATCCATCATTCCCTAACGTTGTGGCAAGTGGTGTTGAGTGCAGAATCCAGTTCCCAATGTGAATCGTGGCCTTGAAGAAGCAAGCATTGAGAGGTAGTTGGTGAGTAACTAGAGGGCAGAACTAGGGAATAGAGAAGACTCGGCCGCCCTTGGAGTCATTCCACGGATGAGATTTTCCCAAGCTTTACTCTGAGTGGGGTCTGAGGACTCAGGTATTGGAACTTGCTGTGATGACTTTTGGAGGTTTCTGCAAGTGGTTGGGAGGAGGCTGCCCTCTGGAGAATTCTGTAGGGCTGCCTGCAGGGGACTTTCTCAATCTGGGATCAGATTGATCCAGATGGGATCTTGACAGATGGGACAAGCTGACTAGGAATACTGTCCCTGGGTGAAAAGGCTCACCCCATGGAAAAGACCGTATTCCCTGCAAAGAAACAGGGAGCAAAGGACAGTCATTACCCAGAGCGCAGTATGTGATGTTTACCCAGGTAGGGGAGAGGGCAAGGGGCTATTTTTGTTCCACAGGACAGCCTCAGCCACCTTAGGAACTCTGCTCTGCCCTCCGAACAAGACCCCATGTAAAGCCTGCCCCTTCTGCCTGGGATTTTACCTGGTGAGAGATGAGCTGGGGTGGACAGCTGTTCTTCCTTTGCAGGAGGAGCCTGTGGACACTGCCTCCTGGACATCTGGCCTGGCTTCCGTGGGGGCTGTCCAGATCTCAGCCAGACCAGTCCCCAACCCGTGGCTCACAAGCCATGGAGCTGGGGCTTGACCTCTTCAGAATTACGAAGTAGAAAGACACAGGAAGGAGAACCTTAGTGACTTTGGACACAGAGAACTTACTGTGATGGCCCTGAATCATCTAAGCAGCCCACTGGTCCTCCAAGGAATCTCTGCTTCCTTTGCCCATGCCCCAATCTCCTGCTCTCCCTGCTCTGATCAGCATCTGTGCTGTCCGATTGTAGCTCAACAAGCCCGAGGTCACACTTGAAGGCATCCTCTGGGATCGTTCTTTCTGAAGGGACAGGATTTTATGTTCACAAGGATACCACAATAGGGCACAGCCATCCTCTGTCACAAAGGAGAGCAGGAAAAGAATGAATAAAGAGGGATATTTGCCCCACCTGGTTCTGTGGGTGACTGCAAGATCCCGTTTCTTTGGAGCCAGGGTCTTGCAGGAGTCGTGTCTTCTCTTGGCAGGTAGCAGGCAGCAGCACAGGTGTCTGAGGAAGTTCACCATTATTTTCTTGACCCCCTTCCAGCTGGGGCGCCTCCTGTTTCCCGAGGAAGTGGGGCCAGCATCCTCAGGCTGGCCATGGGTGATGGCCTCCTCCTGTGTGATGGTGTCGCTAACTAGGCCATTGTCACTTCCAGAGTGATCGTTGCTTCCCGAATGATATCTTCATGCTTTATGACTGTCTCTTCCTCTGTGATGGACTCAGTCTGAGTCATGCTCACTCCATCGGCCATGGTCACTTCCTTTGTCCTGGTGTCCTCCAGAGTCATGGTCACTTCATGTGCCATGTCCTCTTCCTGGATTATGGTTGGTTCATGTGTTATGGCTTCTTCCTTGGTTATGGTCACCTCCTTTGTTACAGACACTTCCTGGGTTATTGTTGCTTGCTCTGTGATATCTTCTCCTCTGTGATGGACTCTTCCTGTGTTATGGTTGTTTCTTGTGTGATGGAATCTTTATTATTCATGGCCTCTTCCTGTGTGATATTCACTTCCTCGCTAATGTCTTCTTCTTGTTTGATGGTGTCTACCTGAAATATATCCCCAGAGAAGGAGCCTCTGGGGGTTACACTCTGAGCTGTCTCCATGGAGCTCCAGAGTTCCTCTTGGTAACTGCAGGAAGAGATGACTGTGTCACGTTTGGTTTCATTGTGGTCTGGCCTAGAAGAAGCAGTGTACATTAAGAGAGATGTCTGGACACTGGACATCAGGCTGCCACTTGACTGGATCTTTGATTCAGAGAAATTCTCACTCATTTCCTCGCTACTGCACATGAGGAAAAGAGCTCAATGACGGTTTTGGTAGACTAGGTGGGAATGGTAGGTCCTCTCTGACTGGCAGAACAGGGTGGCAGGCATGCTATGCCTTGTGCCAACCTGCCTGGCATTCTTCTTATCTTCCTTCTCCTGGGGTTTAGATGGCAAGGTGAAGTTCAGAGTAGCAGGCTCAGTAGCTCTCCTTAGCGGAACAGAGAAGGTGAGAAGATCTGCCAGGTTTAAAACATGGCCTGGCTGCATGGGTTTCACCTGGTGATGGCCACAGTCTCCCCCAGGAGACTGGTGTTGGAGAATCAGGTAAGTGGCCATCACCTGGTTGTAGTTTTGGTCTCTCAGAGAATCAATGATTTCCTCAGACTTATACCCCAGGACTGTCATGGTGCTGACAATGCCAGGGCTCACGGTGCAAGGACATTTCTGTGTGGACATAGGTGGTGAACGTGCCTTGCTGGCCCTGATCATGGGGCGCGTCATGATTTGGTCAATGGTGGGCCTCCTGTCCGGGTTGATCATCAGCATTTCGACGATGACATTGAAAATATCTATGGAAACATGCTCAGGTATTCTGAAGTTTGCAGGCAGGATCTGACGCCTCACACCTTTAGGAGAGCGAGCCCAGAAGGGAAAGCGCCCGACCACCATGAGGAAGAGGAGCACACCTAAACTCCAAATATCAGCGGCGCAGCCATCATAGGCCTTCTCTACAAAGAGTTCCGGGGCACAGTAGGGCAGAGTGCCACAGAAATTCCTCAGCTTCTGCCCTGGTATCACTTTAGTAGCAAGGCCAAAATCACAAAGTTTGGCATTACCCCTCCTGTCAAGTAGTACATTATTGGCCTTAATGTCTCCATGGGCAATATTATTTCCATGGCAGTACTGCATTGCAAGGAGAATCTGGGTAAATAGCCTTCGTGCCTCACTCTCCTGAAAGGACCCCAGTTCCAGAATGTGTCGAAGAAGATCTCCCTGTGATGCAATGCTCCATCACAAAGTAGGTGGTGTCTCTTGATTGGTGAAATAACTTAATGATGTTTGGATGCTGGAGAGATTTCATGATGCTGACTTCATTGGCAACAAGCGAGGTGTTCTTCATTCGAAGAACTTTTACAGCCACACAGGTTACAGTAGGAAGATGGAAGGCCAGTTTCACCTCAGAAAAATGTCCATGGCCCACAGTCATCATCATCTTATAGTCAGTCAAGAAGGACTCCTCACAGGAGTAGCAGGCCTCCCTGCCCTGCTCCATGATCAAGTCCTCATTGATATGGCTAGAACCAAATTCACAATGGGGAAGTTTAAAGAAAAGGTTCATATCAGGCCCAGGAGAATAGTGATAGCTACAAATTCCCATGTCCCATAGAAAGATACTCAGAGACATTGCAAACAACCTAACTAGATACTTAATGTTCACAAGGAGAAGAAAGCACCTTCCACAGCAGTGGACTACAGAATATGACACCAATAGGGTTGTCAGGTATCAACCGGAAACTCATAGAAGAAAACAAAGGACACAGAAACTAAGAGCCAATCATTGGAGAGGGCCATGATCCTCTGACTGTACCCAACACTCAGAGACAAGGCTCTAGTAAAACCAGAAGCAAGAACAGTTGCCAAGACAACAGATACCCCAAAACCCAGAGTTACTGCCTGGAGAGATGGCTCAGGAGCATTCACTCAGAGAGGAGGCAGCTCCTGACTACATTGGGATGTTGTGACAAAATGCTTTGTTCCATGATATCCCAGGGCCTGGAACTAACATCTGTTGGGCTTAAAGATGACATCATTCATCACATGATACCCATTAGGCCTGAGACTTCTCAAGAAAGCCCAGGATCCCAGAGACAGTGGCCTGATACATTCATAATTAGCAAGAAAATATTTGTCAGCCAGTACCCTAAAACAACAGGTGTGGGAGATGGAGCTATACCCTGGCTGCCTAGGCCCTTCTTCTCTCAAACAAAATGACTTAGTTATGTCACTTATAAACAACAGAAATTGGTTGGTTGTGTATCTGGACATTGGCAAAATAAGAACCTGGTGACTGAGTGTAATAGGACTGCTCTCTACTCTAACTGGTACTTTGGATGTATTCCCACATGATCAAGTAAAAGCATGAACTCAGCCTATGAAGCCATTTCTTAAAAGCCACCTGTTCTGCTCTGTGACAAGTCTTTAATGCTCCTGAGTCCCCATTTGTTAATAGAGTTGTTTTAGGATTAAAGTTTCAACAGGGACCTTGCAGGACACAGATACATATTTATTTCTACACACACTACACATAAACTACACACACACACACACACACACACACACACACACACACACACTAACACCCCACAATCAGACATGATCCAACTAGCTGTGTCCAGCCTGAGGAGAGCCCTGCAGTGTCAGCTGATACACCTTATATAAGAGCTCAATAGGAAAGCCAGCATACCTAGAGCCTGTGTGAATAAAAATAACCTTGGATCAGAGGGTGGAGGAAGGATACGTTTAACAGGAATTAGCTATGGAGAGGATGGAGAAGTCAGGAATAGGGGCAGAGAGATGTAACACAATGAGTAGGGGCTGGGATAGAGATTCGGGTCATATACCTTGGGACAAGTGGAGAGACCCTTTACTTGTTGGGGATTGGTCCAAGTAGGAATGTCAGCTGGTTGCTTCTCAGCCTCTCAGACTTTTCAGGTTTCCACCCTATGACTGACTCCCAATTCTTTATTGGTAAATAGAAAAATAGAATCTTAATTGAACCTACATTTGGCAGCTACAGACAACCTGGTGACAACAGGACCAGATATCATGCTAGGCCTAGGTCTGAGAAGTGGGGGCCAAGTGTGCGTTCTTTGGTCACCAATGGTAGTTAAAATATCAGTAGATTTGGGAGTGGCTAATAAGCCAACAGAAAAGCAACTAAGGTGAGTACATGGCAATTATTCAATTAGTAAAGTGAATTCAGAAGAACCAGCAGTTCAAGTCATCTTTGGCTACTTAGTAGTCTTGAGGCCCGCCTGTACTACAGGAGACCCTGTCTCAACAAAACAAAAAGCAAACACAAAGAGCAGAAAATCAAGGACTACTTTGGTTTTGTACATATTCGAGGTTCTCAATGTTATAAAATGACATTTGCTGTGAGATACAGCTGATGGACACGTGTATGTGACATCAACAACTGAGTTGGCAGGGCTGTCATCAGCCTTTTCCTTGTTCTTGAAGCAAAGCTGCTGTTGCCTCCCATTAGAATTCTAACATGAAATAACAAAATGTCCAGTGACTGATTTTGGAGTTCAAACTTCAAGCTGGACATCAGGAAAAAAAGCAGGTGGCCACCAGCTTCTCACCTCTTCATCAGGCTGAATGGACTGATCCTCTCTCCATGAGCTCCCACCAAGCCTCTGACTGTTCGTGGGGCTGAAGAATGAATGCCTCATATTGACTATATGTTCCTGACTTTTATAAACCTCTAGCACTGGGATTAAATGTGTGAGCCATAATTCCCTTTTACTGATTCAATCTTGTGTAGATCTCGGTGGCCTTGAAATCTCAAAGATCCTTCTACCTCTTAATCCTTAGTTCCAGGATTAAGATTGTGTAGCACCACCTCCTAGCTTCTGGCTGCTGGGATTAAGTGTATGATCACTGCCTGATTTTATATCTTGAGGCTGATTTTGCTTTCTGAGTCCTCAGTCAAGCTTTAAGAAATCCTAAACACAGAAGTCATTTGTTTAACACATTAAATGGACCTCACAGGACCCACCCAGAACCAGCCATGAAATATAAACCACAGAAACTGGACAGGCCTTTACAACAGGTCAAGCAGGTTGTTTCCTGTCAGTAAGACTTTCATACCACTGAAGGTATCGAGTGTGTACACATTCCAGACAAAAGCACTGCTTACAATTCTAGTAAGCTACATCACCATATGGTGAAAAGGAGACATTGGCACTGTCCAACAATAGGCAACAGAGCCCTACTTGCCAGTTCTCTTTCATATATGACATTTTTAAAAGACACAGAGGATAGAGACTCCATCATCCTCAGTACCTGGGGAAACCAGGAAGGAAGCTAAAGGACTTCAGTGTTGGACAATGAAGTTCCTTCAACCTAGTGCTTCTCCACAAAGGATGAGGTGGTGGTAAATGCCTTTAATACCAGTACTTGAGAGGCAGAGGAAGGTGTATCTCTCTAAATCCAGGCCAGCCTGGATTACAGAGAGAGTTCCAGGACAGCCAGAACTACAAAGAGAAAACTTCTATGGGAAAACAAAACAAGAAAGAAAAGATAAATAGGAGTTTTATTAGACTCCAGCTTGGGAAGATCAGGAAGACAGTTTTATCCATAAAATGTCCCCATTTTTCAAAAGAGAAAGGTGTTTGGAGCACTGTGGAGTCTCTCTCTCTCTCTCTCTCTCTCTCTCTCTCTCTCTCTCTCTCTCTCTCTCTCTCTCTCTCTCTCTCTGTGTGTGTGTGTGTGTGTGTGTGTGTGTGTGTGTGTGTGTGTGTGTGCCCTTCTGGGCAGATGACTCCAACACTAGGTGGTTTTTCTTCCTGGACTTGTTCTCTGAGGTCTATGAGCCCCAGAATGGATCTTTTGCTTCAAAACCATCATAGTTTCCACACCCTGAGCATGATAACAAACTAGCTTTAGGACTATAATGCCCCTTAAGATAGAAAAATGAAAATGTCCCATGAAAGACAACTTCAAGCCAACAGAAGGACAGGAGATGGTGGAGGGACTTGTCCCACTAAGGACAGTTCTTTTCTTCCTGGAAGAACAGGCTCTCTTTACACTTTCATTTACTCTGTTCTTGACGTCTTTTAGCTGCCCTGTTCCATACATAATATCCAAAGAATGGTTCTGACTATTTCCTCTGCCCTTGCCTGTCATGAACTTGAACTGCCAGGGAGATCCTGAGATAATCACCTAGCAGGAGGCTTTCTGCCAAAGCACAGAGACACTGCTGTCCTTCATTAAGAGACCATCCTGTGTGGCCTATCAGTCCTCTGAACAGGAGTCCACATGATTTGGCCTGTACTCAGGAAGTAAAAGGCTGAATAAAAAGGAGAGCACTGAGGGACTTGGAAGAGGTGGATAAGAGGCAGAGAGATCAGGGGAATGTGGTCAAGTTATATACATGTATGTACATGTCACTCTGAGAATGGGTATAGTTGATATAAACTAATATTTTAAATGGTTAAAAAAAGATGAGTCCAAATAAAATGACACATTAAAATAGAGTAATAGTCTAATAAATTTTCCCACATTGTACCCCAAACCAAGGAAGTAAGAAGGAAGGAAGGAAAGAAGGAAGGAATGAAGGAAGGAATGAAGGACGGACGGAAGGGTTAGTTTAAATCCAGAGAAACAAAGCTCTAAACCCAGAATCTATGAACTTAGAGAGCAACTCACTGTGTTCAGTCAACAGTTCAAGAATATCCAAGTACAAGTAGTTCACTAATATCCGAATCTCAATTATGTCCAACCAGCTAACAGCTTCTGCACTGTAAGGACTGAAGTCAGCCTCAGCCAGAGCTGTTAGTGCATTGGTGTCTGTCATTGTGAGGTCACGGCAAGAAATGGACCAATCACAGCTCAGCACACCACACTGGATTTCCTTACCATTTGTCACCAAGGACACAAAAGCTAGTATGGTCAGTGTGGCATTAGGGACCTGATAAGGCAGGCTACACTCAAATGTCTCTCCCCAATATTGCCCAGTGAGTCAGTTCTTTCTTTTAGGCCAACATCCAGATGATGTCACCTGGTGGGAACTGTGTCTAAACACTTGAATCTTGATGGCACATTGACACCCAAATTTTAACCAGGATGAGTTTCACTTTAATAATAAAACAGTGAATCATAAGAATAAAAATGGGACTCACAGATTTGGGCTTCCATTGGTTATGGACTCTGATAGTCTTCCGTTTGTAGGTGCATATTGTTTTGCTTTTCACTCTGACCCTAGTCTTTTGGGACAAATTTGTAAAAAAAAATCAGTATCTCTACAGTCACAAGTTTTTATTTTATTTTTCTCTAATGACAGATTTCTTGGTTCTATAGAATGATTATATTAGGATGTTGTGACAAAATGCTGTTTCATTTCTCTCTAGGACCTGGGACTAACATCTGTGGGGGCTAAAGATCACATCATTCATCACATGATACCCATTAGCCCTGAAACTTCTCACCAAAGCCCAGGATCCCCAAGGCAGTTGCTTGATATGTTCAAAATTATCAAGAAAATACTTGTCTGCCAGAACCCTAAGACAACAGGTGTGGCAGATGGAGGCATAACCTAGTACCCTAGGCTCTATGATGGCTCGGCACACCTCCATCACACATACATGTCCCCATGGACATGAAGGCTGGTCTTGTCAGTGGGACAGAGGGACCAAAGAGACTATTTGCACTCAGTTACCATTCTCTGTACCTCCTATGACCCACTTCCTCTTTCTAGGGTTGATTGCCCAGATTTTCCACAACTTCAAAAACATGGAAGGCCAATTGCTAGGGATCAAAGTGCAAACACAGGATCATTTCTTGGACATTTGACATCTAAACTCTAATACACACCCTCTCAACTTTCATACTTTTAGGTGGAATCATTTGAAGCATAACAGGCTCCAGATGTTGTCCTTCACCGGATTATGGATGAGGTATATCAGCTGCTGTGATAAAACCTCATGACCAAAAGCAATTTTAGGAAGATTTATTCTACTTTCACTTCCCAAATATAAGCTACCATAAGTGGAGTGCTGCTATTAGAGGTGTGTGCCACCATATTCAACTAATCCTAAACATTTGTTATCTTGAACCAGGATCTATGTAATCCAGGTGGCATGGAAGTTGATATGTAACTGGCCTTGAATTTGTGATCCTTCTGTCTTTCTCCCAAGGGTGACATTGCAGCCATAGGACACCACACTGGGCTCTAGGTCCACTTGTTTATTACTTAAAGCCATGTCTCCCATAATCCAGGCTGGCCTCTTAATGGAAATGTTTAGCCAAGGTAGGCCTGAAATTTCTGATCCTCCCCCTTCTACTTAGAAGGTAGGATCAGAAACTCAAGGGCTAAATAGTACAAGGATTGTGTCCAATTGTTCGATTTGAGCTATGACATACCACACTCAGCTTAGTAACTTTTTCTTTTATCCTTATATTATTATTAGTCTGTTTATTTTCACGGGCATATTCATGCCATGGAGCACACAAGGAATCCAGAGGACAACATGAGGGAGTCTGTTCTCACCCCCAAATGTAGGTCTATGGGACACAACTCACATTGTCAGGCTAGGCAGCAAGCACCTCTACACACTCAGCCATCATGCTAGCCTTCACATAGACCTTCAAAGTTTCTTGTATAAGCTGGGTGTGGTAGTACATGTATGTGTTCCTACCACTCAAGAGACAGTATCCCACTACTTAGTGTAGAGTGAATTTGTAGCCTTCTTGCTTGAACTTCTTGAGTGTTAGGTTATTTGCCTTATTTGACCAATAGACTTCTTTTCTAAACCTATGTGATTTACAAGCAACTTCAGACTTTCCAAAGGTTAGAAAGAGGTGAGGGAGGAGCTGGGGTCACTAAAGTGACTGCTGTGCAAGTGTGAATCATGGAGTTCAGATTCCTTCCACCATGTTAAAGCTGGTTACAGTGGGGACTGGTGGATCCTTGAATCTACTGGCCGGCATGCTAGTCAGTCTGATCTGCAGTTTCAGTGAGAGTTCTTGTCTCAAAAGAGAAGGTGTGCAGAGATAGAGGAAGACACCACAGAGATAAACTCTGACCTTCACACATGGACATAAGGCTTATACACTCATGTGTCAACACATTCACACACCTATACACACAAGCTAGGCTGGTGGCACATGCCGGCAATCAAAATACTGAGGATGTGTAGGCCAGGAAATCAAAACCATCCTTGAATAAATGAAACACCATGAACATAAACCAAAAAAATTGAAAGACAGAATAAAGAACCCCTAGATATCAGTCATTTACATTTCCTCAATATTTACATTTCTAATTATATATTTTGTATTCCCTGAAACATTTAAACATGTTACACACATGGCTCTTTATGACCATATATCATCTGCAGAATAGTTTAGCAGCCTAATGGCCACAAAGGCAGTTATTAACGTGTAGTGTTTGCTGTGCTGGGGTTGAAGCCCAAGGCTCTGGGCACACAGGACCAGCTCTCTGCTGCTGAGCTCCACCCCAGCATTTGTTTGAGATAGGCTCTGAGGCTGCCAATGAGTTTGTGATCCTCCTGCTGGGCTTCACAGAGCTGAGCTTGTAGACCTGTGTCGCTGACTAGTTAGTACTTTCCTGTTGTTGTGATAAACACCTTGGACAAAAAAAAAAACATGGGGAGCAAAATCTTTATATGGTCACAGGCTACAGGTTGTCAGAGTGGGAAGCTGTGGTGGTTTGAAGAGTAATGGCTCCCATACACTCATGTGTTTGAATGCTTGGTCAACAGGGAGTGGCATGTTAGGAGGTGTGGCCCTGTGTGAGTAGGTGTGGCCTTGATGGAGAATGTGTGTCACTGGAGTGAGCTTTGATGTTTCAAAGGCTCAGGCCAGGCCTCAACACACTCTCTCTCTCTCCTTGCTTCCAGCCAGTGCAGATATAGAACTCTCAGCTGCTTCTCCAGCTCCATGCTCCCCACCATTCAATAATGGACTAAACTTCTGAGCTGTAAACCAGCCTTCATTCAGTGCTTTGTTTTATAAGAGTTGCTGTGGTCACGGTTTCTCTTCACAGCAATAGAACACAGAATAAGACAGAAGCCAAGACAGGAACTCAGGGAACCTGAGGCAGGAATTGAAGCAGAGGTCATGAAGAAATGTATCTACCTGGCTGGCTTTCCCTGGCTTACTCGGTATGCTTACTTTATATTTCTTTTAAAGATTTATTTATTTATGTGTTTTATGTAGGTGAGTATTTCATCTGCATGTATGTCTGCACCCCAGAAGAGGGAATCTGATCCCATTATAAATGATTGTGAGCCATCATGTGGGTGCTGGGAATTGAACTCAAGACCTCTGTGACAGTAGCCAGTGCTCATAATCACAGAGCCATCTCTCCAGCCCCCTCAACCGTTTTCTTATAGAACCATGGACTGCCTGCCCAGAAGTGAGTAAAACAACAGTGGGTTGCAGTCTCCTGTGTCAATCAAGAAATTCCTCCAGAGACTTTCTGGAAGGCCAATCTGATGGGGACAATTCCTCATTTGTGTCTCCTTCTCAGGTGACTCCACTTGGTGTTGAAAAAAGGAACCAGCACAGAGATCTGGGTTTTACAGTTCTCTACTTTCATGTTGGTACCGCCAGCTGTGATCCCAGTAGCTCTGGGCTTTTTTGTGTGTGGGAGCCACAAGGAGATCTTTTTCATTTCTTAATGGCTTTGGCTGGAGAGATGGCTCCTCAGTTAAGATCATTTGCTGCTCTTCCAGAGGAACCTAGTTCAATCATCAGTACCCACAGGTCAGCTCACCCCTGTCTGCAGATCCATTTCCTGGGACCAGACCTTTCTCCTGGCCTCTGTAGATGCCAGGCACATGTGGTGCACATACTTACATACATTCTTACCTACATACATACAATACTACTCATGTAGTGCTCATACATACATGCCTGTCCACATTCATAGTACTCACGTAGTGAACATACATCCACACACATGTAGTGCACATACCAACATAGACATGTGGTGAACATACACACATACACATGTGTTACACATACATACATATAAATATGGTGCACATACATACATACACACATGGTGCTCATATATTAGTACACATATAAACATACACCTGTGTTACACATATACACATATGGTGCACACACATACATACACACATGGTGCACATGTAGACAGACAGGCAGAACACTCAACACATAAAAATTAGTCTAATTATTTTTTAAATGAAGATAAATTGTATTATTTTATGTGAGCAAATGTTTGACTGTGTACATGTCTGTCCTGTGAAGGTCAGAAGAGGTCATGGGATCCCATGGAACTGGTGTTATGCCCACAATGTAGTTGATGGGAACCAAATTCAGGTCCTCTGAAAGAGCAATCAGTGCTCTTCTCTGCTGAGCTGTCTGTCCAGCTAAAAAAAAAAAAAATTAAGGACACTGCATCCTGAAGGCCTAACTTAAAGCCCTGTGTTTGATTGTATAGGGCTTGTTTGTAAGGCAGGTTAATGTAGCTCAGGCTGACCTGGAACTTAATATGTGGGTAAGGATGACAATAAATCTGATCCTCCTGCCTCAGATTCCTGACTAGAGGAATTACAGTCAGTCTCACTACCCTGTGTCATTCTGTTACACTGTTCAAAAGATTAAACCATGCTAGACATATGGCTCAGCAGTGAAGAGTATCTTGTTGTGGAATATTACTGTAACTGTGTAAAGGTGTGTACTTTATGCTGCATTTATTTAATTATGCAAAGATGTGTTACTTTTGTTTCTGCTGCGTTTGTTTAATTATGTAAAGAGGTGTTGCTGTTTCACCTTGCCTGCCTAAAGCACCTGATTGTTCTAATACAAGCTGAACAGTCAATAGCTAGGAAGGAAAACTATTCTCTCAGGCCTGGAAGGCCAAGGAATATATAGGATGAGGACTCTAGGCTGGGGGAGAGAATGAAGAAGAAGAAGAAGAAGAAGAAGAAGAAGAAGAAGAAGAAGAAGAAGAAGAAGAAGAAGAAGAAGAAGAAGAAGAAGAAGAAGAGAAGGGGAAGAAAAAGAGGGACATGTCTGGGACCATAAGCCAGGCATCTGCCAGCCAGCAAGAATGTGTGGAACAAACAGAAGAAAGAAAGGTAAAAACCCAGAGTCAAAACATAGATGAAAATGTACAGGTTAAGTTATAAGAGCTAGCCAGAAATAAGCCTAAGTTAAGACCAAGCATTCATAACTAATAAGTCTCTGTGTCATCATTAGGAAGCTGTGTGGTGGCGCAAAAGAAAACCTGTTACAGCACATGGTTGCTCTTCCAGAAGACCACGGTTCAGTTACCAGCACCCACAAAGCAGCTCACAACTGTTTTTATCTTCAGCTCCAGGGTTCCAAAGCCCTTTTCTGGCCTCCATTGTGCATTTCACACATGTGGTACACAAACATAAATGTAGGAAAAACACCAATACAAAATGAAAATAATAAATTAAATGGTTGTTTGGGTAAAATAGTTTTTTTTAAAGATATAAACATATCTCCATACATTTACTTTCATTTAAGGGATTTTTCTTTAATTTTTATCCTCTTTTTTTCCCTCTGTGTATTTACAGATGTGCCTGTTCATGTGTGTAGGGATGAGGGTGAGAGGCAGGGTGGTTGTGAAAGCCAGAGGTCAATGTGTGTAGTTCTGTGTATCCATCTTTAAAATGTTTTCAAAAAGCAGATTCTTTCACTGGCCCAGAACACCTCACCACATGGCCTAGGTTGGCTGGTCAGGACGTCCCAGGGATCTGCACTGCCTTCCCAGTGCTGGGATTACAAGCACCACATCACCTGTATTTCATTAAAGATAGTTTTTCAAGACATAGACTCTCCTTTTTTTCTGTCTCTCTCCCTCTCTATATCTCTGTCTCTCCCTGTCTCTAAATAGATACAGATACACACACACACACACACACACACACACACACACACAGAGAGAGAGAGAGAGAGAGAGAGAGAGAGAGAGAGAGAGAGAGAGAGAAGAGAGAGAGAGAGAATGGTATATCAAAAACCTCTTAGTTTCCACTAGTCTCTTGAGTTTTATATTGTATGATTTACAAAAGGAGTAGAAGGATCTTCCAGACTATAGTGTGTTCAAGGCCAGCTGGGATATATGAGACTCTGTCACAAAACAAAACACAATAGAGAAAACGTGGGTGGGTGCTTGGGGAGATAGCCTATCAGTAAAGTGCTTGCCTTGTTGAGTTTGAACCCCAGAATCCACTCTAAAATACACTAGGTGTGGCTGGGTGATGGCGGTGCTTGCCTTTAATTCCAGCACTAAGAAGGCAGAGTCAGGCAGATCTATGAGTTTGACACCACACTAGTTTATACAGTGAGTTCCAGGACATCCAGGACCACACAGAGAACCCCTGTCTCGAAAAATAAAATAAAATAAAATAAATGGCCAAGGTGCTGATTTGGCACCAGAAAGTGGTTTTTTTAAAAAAACATATTAAGAAATATTCCTATTCTTTCCTGTAGGCTTGTAGGACTTGCATGCCCCTAATTCTCCATATCATTTGTCTAGGACAAAATCCTCATCCAATAAATAATTTGAGACTTGAGTCTGGCCCCTTCTGATTGCCAGCTTCACTACTCCGAACCAGCTAAATTAATGAGCACAGCATTTATAACTTTCTGAAACAAAGAGGGGCTAGTGACTAGCTAGGGAAGTGGGTCTAGGAGCAGCCTGCTTGTCTGTCACTGTGATCAACTCTAGCTCACCTCATGCTGAGAATGGACTGTAACAATCTCTTTCTTAACCTTTTTATTCTTCTCTGCTATCCCCCAAGTGCTGGGTCTACAAGTGCATACCACCACGTCTCCTAGTGAGTTTTAGGTTATCATTTGACACTACAAAGTGGTTTAATACTTTCAAGACATGGGCTTATGGACTAAGGTTGCTGTCCGAAGCTCCCAAAAATCAAGGTGTGTTTTGACTATTAGAAGGGTCATCATCTTGTTTATGAGATTATTGTTATCATTGGATTTCTTTTCCTGTGTCCTTTCCATTTTCTCCTGGGGGGGCCGCTGTGCTCTTCCAGAAAAATCTTCTGTGCAAGGGGACCCCAGAATCTACACATGCAAGGAAGGACTTGATCCACTGTTGTCACTGGTTGTTTCCTCTTACACCCTGAATGGATGAAGACAAATCACCCTGGTGGAGGAAGCTGGTTCTGGAACAGAGTGGAAATTGAGGACACATGCTCCCAGGAAGAGGCTGGCCTTGTAGGAGTGGCTCAAGTGGAATATCAGCCTGCTGTGTAATGGGGACTGTGATTACCTGCCAGGTCTTGACTCTGTGACTATTCTTTGTTTTTTTCACCCAGACACTGGTAGATGCTTGCCAGCCCTTCTGCTACACTGTGCCCAAGGCAGGCCCTGCCCTGTGGAGGTTTAGTAGCTGTGTGCTTCCCTGAGCTCCAGGCATGGAGGAAGGCAGATTGGGGCTCAATGTGTGTGCTGACAGGGCCTCCCGAGGCTTTGGCCACACACTGGCCCTGTTGTGTTTGCCAGGTTCCATGCTGCTCCTCAGGGCATGCAGTCACTTGGCTCTGCTGCAGCCATCCTGGCCTCTAGTGGGGTGGGCAGCAGCTGACCTGGACACCAAGGCCAGAGTACAGCAGCTGTTGTGCACACTTTGCAAGCTCCCCAGACCCAAGTGTCAGCAGAGCCTCCTGATCATCAACAATGCAGGTGAGACTCCCTACCAGTTCAGGGCTGAGGACTCTCTTAGTGGGTAGTACCTGAAAGTCAAGACTCCAAGCAGAAACAAGATGTCCCTGTAGGGTTATCACAGGTTCCTTGTCTAAAGCTCCTGTGAAACTTTCTCCATTGCCCTGAAAATTGCCTCTTAGCAGGAGCAGAATTCAAGTTTCTGAACGAAGCCCCCTACTTTTCTACAGAGCTCTGCGACAGGTGTATTCTTAGCTTGCATTAGCAGCATCTGCGGAGCTGAGGTAGATGGGAAAATGGATATGAGGAGAAACTGGAAGGCTGAGGAGAAGAGAGCCCCTACTGCTGTGTCATTTCTTCGGTCCTGTTTTTTCAGGTACTCTTGGGGATATTTCCAAAGGCTTCCTGAACATGAGTGACCCAGCAGAGGTGAACAACTACGGGACTCTAAACATGACTTCATGCTCTGCTCAACTCCGGCACCCTGAAAGCCTTCCCAGATAGCCCTGGCTTCAACAAGACTGTGGTTAACATCTCATCTCTGTGTGCCTTGGAACCCTACAAGGGTTGTGGGCTGTACTGTGCTGGGAAGGCTACCTGAGACAGGTTGTACAAGGTCCAAGTTCCTGACAAACCCAGTGTGAGCTATGCTCCAGGTAAGTGGGTGATACTTCCATTGCTGAACCAACATGGCTGGAACCTTTCTGGGGCTGGAAACGTGGGGAACTCGTCAATATGCTCAGAAAAGAATCTAAAGAATATGTTGCACCCTGCCTCATGACTCCTCATCTTGCAAGGAAAATACAGACTAAGAATTTAGAGCAGGAGGGGCATAGGTACTCAGCTTAGGAGAGGCCTGACGGCAGGTGGGAGAATACACACATACACATAAGTACAAATATGTTACAATTAAAGAACAAAAGACCACATTGCCTTTATATGTTTAGATGTGTGATTTTCTTCCTCAAGGACCATATACTATTTATCCATGTATCTCCAACACTAGCCAAGCACAATGGAGGCCAGCCACAATCAATGTTCAAAGACAAGCAAGCAGACCTTCTTGACTGGTGAGCATCCCTGGGTGAGCTATGCTGGAACCCTGAACAGGGCATGAAAGGGATGCTAGGATGAATAAGATAGGGTCCCTGTTCTCATCAAAATTACAGAGGATGTGGTCTTCTGATGCCCTGTCTTGTCTGATCAGCCTATTAAGATGCACCATGTTGGGGCCTTTCTTCTAGGCTTGTGATTTCTGTGATTAGAAAGTAAGAATATGTGGTGGAATGTGTGAGCAACTCAAGGGTGAGATCCAGTTATCAGTACCCCTTTGGACGAGGTCAGGATACTGGAGGCAGGAGTGGAAATGGTTTGTCTACTACTTGAGTGGGCAGGCCAGGATCCAAACTAGCTTCTAACCCTGGATCTACCTGGGTCTCCTCATATTACCTGGCACCTGCCCGCCACACACATACATGATATTACATGTTCCAGCTCAGATGCTCTGACCTCATCCCAGACTCATTCAAACAGCAGTGATCACATGTAAACTGTAGGTATGAGGAGAGCTATGGCAGATGGGCCCAGAGCTAAGTTAGCTCTCTGGAGGCTGCCTCAGTCATCTTGGAGGAATGACCCAAGAGGTTTAGGTTTCCCCAGAGCCTGTAGACAAACAGGAACCACTCTACTTATCATTTCATCTCAGGAAGAATGTTCTAACAGGTTTCCAAAGAGAGAAGAATCTGTTTGGAAAGAGAGGAACCCTGTCCCAGAGGTTCTCAAGGAGATAAAACTGGGTATGGTAGATAGAGCACTTGAGAGGTGTGAGCAGGAGTTCAAAGTTAGCCTTGGCCATACAGGAAGTTAGACATCTGTGTGGGCTACTGGAGACTGTGTCTCAAAACAAGAGGGGAGGGACAGGCTAGAGGACATTCAAATGAAACAAAGTGATTCTTCTTCTAGTCCTGGGTTCCACAAAATTTCTTTCCCATAACACCTTTAAAATTTGTTCAGCTATATAATTCCTTGAGTGCTGTTTTAACAGGTAGAAAACATTGTCTAGTAATGCAATTAAAGTTTAGAAAGCTTCTTAATGACAGGTCTGTGTGTGTGTGTGTGTGTGTGTGTGTGTGTGAGAGAGAGAGAGAGAGAGAGAGAGAGAGAGAGAGAGAGAGAGAGAGAGAAGAAGAGAAGAGAAGAGAAGAGAAGAGAAGAGAAGAGAAGAGAAGAGAAGAGAAGAGAAGAGAAGAGAAGAGGGGAGAGAGAAAGAGAGCTTGTGTTGGGTATATGGAGATTTTGCTGAATGTTTATGTTCATCACATGCAGTGCCTGCAGAGGCCAGAAGAGGGCATCATCTCCCTTGTAACTGTGAGCTGCCAAGTTGGTTCTGGGAATCAAATCCTGATTTTCTGCTAGAACAGCAAGTTCTCTTAACAGGGAGCCATCTCCTCTCTCATCCCCTACACTGGATCTGAACTCAAGTCCTCATGCTTGTACACTGAGTTCTCTAACAACTGAGCCCCCATCCAGGGTTTTGAGGAACGATGTGAGCCAGGAGAGAGCACCCAGATGAATTTATCAGAGGGCTAGAGCTGCTGATGAAATGAGGAGAAAGCAAGGTTGTGCCATGGACCTGCTGGAGACCAAGCTGACAGTCTCACCTGGGCCCTTGGCTGCAGGTGGAGTGAGACACCTGGGGGGTCTGAGTATCTATTGATAAATTGGGAAAGTTGGGAAGAGATGTCACGTGCCTAAGAGATGATGAGCTTCATTGTAAGCGATACTCAATAGACTTTAGCTTTGAGTTCAAACTCAGTAGTTATGTGAGCTGGGTATGGTGGCCCTCACCTATAACCCTAGTCCTATAGAGGTGACAGCAGAAGGATCCTGAATTTCAATAGAGAACATAACTGAAATAAGAAAAAAAAATACGAGAAGACAATATAATGGAACCTTGGGCAAGACCTGACTCAGATCCACCCTCCACACCCGATAGGGACCTCCAACCTCGTTCTCTGTCTTGTACTTCCATCCAGTAAGTCCCCTGGACACAGACATGCAGCAGCTGGCTAGAGAAACCTCCAAGGACCCAGAGTTAAGGCCCAGACTGCAGGAGCTAAAGTCAAAGGGGAAGCTGGCGGATTGTGGGAACTCAGCCCAGAAACTACTGACTTTGTTGCAAAGGAACACCTTCCAGTCTGGAGCCCACATTGACTTCTGTGACATTTAAGACCATGTCCTGCCCCAGAGTCCCAACCAAAGCCAGCTAACACAAATTTAACTACTCAGACACAGCCAGTAGAGAGTGGATGGCACTACCAGTCATCAGATGGCTTCTGCAGGACTTGAGAGATAGGTGATGGGTACTGGAGTTCTCTATCCCCAGGAAGAGAACTTTAGAGCTGGGAAGAGGAGGAGAAGCTGAAACACTGGACAGAGGAGGCTGAGTGTCTTGTCTGTAGGGTGAGGAGGGTGCGATCTGATGTGTAAAGTGGATCAAAGGCATCACATTAATGCTCCTTGAATTTCTTGTTTGTTTTGCTGCCTTCTTCCTCTGGTATCCACAGTTTCTCCCTTGACTCTAGTTCAAATACATAGGTATTAAGGCAGAAGCAATAGTGTGTAGGTTGTCCTTCATGAATGCCTGCTAACCTCCTTTAGAGGGCACAGGGGTGACACCCCAGTTCCTTAGCTAGGATGTCCTGAGAACTAACTTACTGCTGTCACTTCACAGAGCATTGACAGAGAGCTGACTGCCTCCTGGTATCCAGGCCTACACAGTGGTAATTGTAGTTACAAAGTCATCAAGATGGATCTACCAGGATGCCTGTACCTTTGTCAAGCATCTGTCCACACTGACTAACTTTCCTGCCATTTTCTTAGGGTTCTAGAGCTAGCCGATGAGTCTCCATGCTTAGGGCCCAACACAGCAGACAGCCCTCACCAGTGAGTGCTGGGATTTCCAGTTCTAGCCAGGCCAACCTGCCAGTGCTGTACCAGGCTCTGGCTCCTGTGGTGACCTCTCTTGACACTGTCCCTGTGGCTCATTGTCTGCTGTGGGGAGGAGGAACAAGGATCCATGAAGGAAGTGCTGAGAGATTCAAACCTTTTGCAGAGTGCAATCCTGACTGCATGCCTGCCTGCAAACACACACACACACACACACACACACACACACACACACACACACACACACACACAGGGCCACAGGTCCAAGTCAGGCATCTTCCTTTCATTTATATTTTATATTTTGAGGTGTGATCTCTCACTGACTCTAAACTCACCAGTTCATCCAGACTGGGAGACTGGCAGCCAGAGAGTCCCAGGATCCTCCTGTCTCTACCCCACAACCCAGCATTGGAACTGCTGATTGTGTCACTACACACAGCTTTTGACAACACTGCTGGAGATCTGAACTCAAGTTGTAATGTTGAGCAGCAAGATTTTTCCCAATGAGGCGTCTCCTGAAACCCCAAGACTTGCATGAGACCCAAAAGTAAAGAGGGGCAGCATTAAAGAGATGAAATACCACTTTGTTCTCTGGAGAATTCAGATACAGAGACCAAACCAGACCTACTGAGAGTCAAAGACTGGGACAGATGAGCATAGACAGAATGTGGGTATAGAGAGAGTTCAGTGGATAAAGACAGCTGTTACCAAATGGTTCCCTTGAGTTCCATCCCCAGAATCCTCATGATTGAATAGGGAACCAACTTGCTCAGGTTCCCCTGACCTTCACAATCATTCCCCTCCCCCAAATATAAATAAAAATTTGTTTTAAAACTTCAAAGTGGCACTCAGAAGGTGGAGGCAGGCAGATTTCTGTGTGAGTTCGGGTAGCCTGGTCTACAGAGTGAGTTCCAGGACACCTAGGGCTGTTGCACAGAAAATCAAGTCCTGAAACAAACAAACAAACAAACAAAAACCCAAACTTCAAAATGGAGCTGGTCTGTGGGCTTTAATGTTAGCATTCTGGAGGGAGAGACATGGGAATCTCTGAGTTTGAGACTAGCTTGATGTACAGATTGAGTGCCATTACAACCAGGGCTACCCAGAGATACTACACAGATGCCTCATTGGGAAATTAAAAATAATTCAAATGGGTGCTGGCCTTTAACTTAAGGCCAACCTCCTGTCTCAGCCTCCTAAGTGCTAGGAGTACATTTGTGTGGCACGAGCCCTCCTCATTGTCCTGTGCCTGTTGTTTGGGGAAGGCATTTGTATTCAAGCACCAATAGACTGCGATCTGGATACAGAGAGGCTAGTGTGTTGTTTTAAGACAGGGTCTTTTCTGTAGCTCTGCTTTGGCAGGCCTGGTACTATGTATCAAGCCTTAAATTTGATGCAGTCTGCCTCAGCCTTTTGAGTGGCTGGGATTATAGGTATGTTGTCACTCCCTGCTTCAATTGTTGTGTTTTTTTATTTTACTGTTTCAGTACAGGGTCTCATGTAATTTAGGTTGGTATTGAACTTGCTATGTACTGGAGGGTTCCCTTGATATCCTGATCTTCCTGTATCACACCTCTTTAACTCTTGGAATACAGACCTCTGACTCCAGAATGCTGGGATTAAGGTATGCGCCTCTATGTCCAGAGTCACTCACAGAAGTAGGCAGAAACCTGAAGAATGGTATTGAGCGTATATTGCCTCTCATTGGTTTCTCTCTAACATTAACATGACCAATTTCACCTATTTCTTTCTGGCTTGTGGATAAATTTGTCCCAATCCTGGAGAATATGCCTAACAGGGAAATCAGTAGAAATAAGGATTGACTTAGGAGACATGTCCTGATGAATAGTAAGGACAAGGCTCTGTGGTAAAAAGTTGATCACATGACCAAGAGAACACGGTTTAATTAATGGGCAGCAAAACAAGCAAACAAGAATGAACAGGGATGACCACCACAGCCAGTGATCATTTCCTATCTGACTGGGGAAATGGTGCATGTTCATCCCATGACAGGGCCAGGGGTTAAATAATCAGTATTTGGAACTCATTGGATCAACCCACATCTATACCTAGAAAATGACCAATCTCAGTTAGAAATGACCAATATCACTTGCAGCTCAGCACAGTGTAACTGGGCATTATCCCCCATCATGGCTATCTTCACAGTTGGGAGCATGTCTCACTTTCCCTTAATGAACTTTCCTTTTGTTCACTATTTTTCATTCTTTATCCCTCATCAATGTCAGAGCAAACTGTAGTGGCAGTGGCTCAGGTGGTTCTGGTGACCACTGATATATCATTGATGACCCTATCATCCTGTAAAAGTCTACCAAATACAAGAAAGACACCCAACTTTCACCACCGTAGCTATGGTAAAATATGAGAAAAAGCTAGGGAAGAGAGAGTTTACTTGGTTTACAATCCAGGTCACTGTCATTTAGCAGAATTCAAGACAAGAATTTAATCACCCACACATATCACTGCCACAGTCGAGAGCAGGGAGAATATAGGCATCTGCTTGCTATTCACCTAGCTTGCTCTATCCTAACACTGCAGTCCAGGGCCTGACACATGAGGCTATTGAGTCTATCCTCAAACATGAAGACAATCTCCCATAGATGTGCCCACAGGACATGCTGACCTAGAATGTCAACTGTCAACAAGCCCTGCTCTGAGGGTGATTTGTGTGATAGCTGTGTGATCTGATAGCAATGTTCGCTCTTTTACTTTTATATAACAAAGAAAGAATATTAAGAGCTTCAAATGAAAAAGGTCAACTAACATATAATGGCAGACCTATCAGAATTAACACCCCAATCTAAATGGAAACAATGAAAGCCAGAAGTTCCTGAACAGCATTATGCAGGCTTTAAGTGACCATGGATGACAGCCTAGACTACTATACCCAGCAAAGCTTTCAATCACCATAAAGTGAGAAAACAAGAAATTCCTTGACAAAACAAGCTATCCACAAATAGCTATCCACAAATCCAGTCCAAAAAGTACTAGAATGAAATCTCCAACTCTAGGAAGTTAGCTACACCCACAAAACACAGGCAATAGATAATCTCCCACCAGCAAATCACGAAGAAGGGAAAAGCACACATAATACCACCAACAACAACAAAAACAAAAATAACAGGAATTAGCAATCACTGGTCATTAATATCCCTTAATATCAATGAACTCAGTTCACCTATAAAAGGCACAGGCTCAAAGAATGGATAAGAAAATAGAGTTCATCCTTCTGCCTCATACAAGAAACACACCAACTTTAAAGACAGACATTACCTCAGAGTAAAGGATTAGGCAAAAAAAAATCCAATCAAATGGACCTAAGAAACAAGCTGGCATAACTATCCTAATATCTAACAAAATAGACTTCAAACTAAAATTAATGAAAAGAGACAAAGAAGGACATTTCATATTGTCACAGGCAAAATACATTGAGATGAAATCTCAATTCTGAACATCTATGCCCAAATACAAGGGCTCCTGCATTTGTAAAACAAACATTACTAAAGCATAAATCACACATCAAGCCTCACACACTAATAGTGGGAGACTTCAACACCCCACTCTCACCACTGGACATGTCTGCCAGACACAAACTTAACTGAGAAATAAAGGAACTAACAGTCATTATAACTCAAATGGGCTTAATAGACATCTGTAGAATATTCCACCCATACACAAAAGAATATACTTTCTTCTCAGCACCTCATGGAACCTTTTCTAAAATTGAACACATACTCCTCAATAGCAAAGCAAACCTCAAAAGACACACACACAAAAAAATGGAATAACCCACTGTATCTTACTGGATTACCATGGCTTAAAGTTAGCATTCAACGATAATATTAAATTCAGAAGGCCTACAAAATCATGGAAATTTAACAATTCTCAATGGGTCAAGGAAAAAATAAAGAAAGAAATTGAAGACTTCCTAAATTTCAATGAAAATGACCAAACAACATACCCAAACTTATGGGACACAATGAAAGCAGTGCTAAGAGGAAAGTTCATAGCACTAAATGCCTACATAAAGAATCTGGTGAAATCCAACACTAGCCTATTAACAAAATACCTATAACAAAAAGATGCAAACTCAGGAAGAGTAAACAGCTGGATAATCAAATTGAGGGCTGAAATCAATAAAATAGAAAAAAAATACAAAGACTCAATGAGACAGAGTTGGTTCTTCAAGAAAATCAACAACATAGACAAACCTTTATCCAAACTAACAAAAAGGCAGAGAGAGAATATCCCAACTGACAAAATTAGAAATGAAAGGGGGGGCATAACAATAGACACTGAGGAAATCTAGATGATCATCAGGTCTTACTTCAAAAATTTGTACTACACAAAATTTGAAAATTTAAAAGAAATGGAAAATTTACTGGAAAAGTACCACATACCAAAATTTAATAAAGACAAGATAAACAAATTAAATAGACCTATAACCCCTAATGAAATAGAAACAGTCATCAAAAGTCTCACACCAAAAAATCCCAGAGCCAGATGGTTTCAAATCAGAATTCTACCAGAACTCAATCTATTGAAGACTCTTCTTATAGGCCACATGTTCTACTGTTTGGCAAGTCTCTAATGCTCATGCGTTCCCAGATGTTAATACTGTTATATTAGAATTGAAGTTTCAACAGGGACTTGGCAGGACACAGACACACACTTATACACACACTACACACACACACACACACACACACACACACACACACACACACACACACACACACACTCACCACAATCAGACATGATTCAACTAGCTGTGCCCAGCCTGAGGAGATCCCTTAAGGGTCAGCTGATGCACCCTATGTAGGAGATCAATGGGAAGGCCATCTTACTTAGAGAGTGTGTTAATAAAATTAGCCTTGGATTAGAGGGTGGAGCCATCACCTAGTGGACAGAAATTAGCTATACAAAGGATGGAGGAGTCAGGAATAGGGATAGAGAGACACACAGAAAGGAGTCGGGAGGGACTTAGATATTTGGAGCCTTTTTGATTTGGGACAAGTGGAGAGATACTTCTCTTGGTAGACCTCCACCCAAAATGGAAGGTCAACTGTTGCTTCTGGGCTTTCTTGATCTAACAGGTTTCCACCCTACATCTGACTCCTGAGTCTTTATTGGTAAATAGAACAATAGAGTCTTAGTTACAACCTACATTTGGCAGCTGTGGTCAAGCTTGTGCCAGCAGGACCAGAAATCCTGCTAGGCCTAGGTCTCAGAGGTGTGGTATTGACTGTGGGTCCCTGGAGCAGTGTTGGTAGTTAAAATATTAGTAGATTTCAGTACAACTGCTAAGCTGACAGAAAAACAACTAAGGTCTCATAAAGGTGAATACATGGCAATTATTAATTAGGAAAGTGGACACACGAGGACCAGCAGTTCAAGTCATCTTTGGCTATACAGTGGCCCTGAGGCCAGCCTGTGCTACAGAAGATCCTGTCTCACCAAACCAAAAAGCAAAGGCAAAAGCAAAGAGCAGAAGATCAAGGACTGCTTTTGTTTTGTACATCATCAAGGTACCCAATGCTTCAAAATAACATTTGCTGTGAGATACAGCTGATGGACACAAGTGTTTGTAACATCAGCAATTGAGCTGGCACAGCTGTGATAAGTCTTTTCCTTGATCTTGAAGCTAAGCTGCTGTCACCTGCCATCAGATGTCATAAGTTTAACACATTAAATGGACCTCACAGGACCCACCCAGAACCAGCCATGTGACATAAGCCACAGAAACTTGATGGACCTTTACAAGTGGTCAAATACAGCATTTTCTGTCAATAAAACATTCACACCACTGAAGGCATTGCATGTCTACACATTGCACACACAAGCGCTGGCTAGCAATTCTATCGAGCTAAATCTCACATGATGAAAGGCAGACATGGGTACTGTCCAGCAAAGGGCATTAAAGCCGAACTTGCCAGTTCTCTATCAGATATTAGATTTTATGAAAGTCACATAGGTAGACCCTTCCTCATCATCAACACCTGGGAAAACCAAGGAGACTCAAGAGCTCTGTTGTTGGACAATGAAGGTTCTGCTACCCACTGATTCTCCCCCAAGATGAAAGTTTAACTTTGGAGGTGGTGGCACATGGCTTTAATCCCAGTACTTGGGAGGCAGAGGCAGGTGGATCCCTGTGATATCAAGGCCGCCTGGTCTACAGAGAGAGTTCCAGGATAACCAGAGCCACACACAGAGAAACCCCATCTAGAAAAAAAAGAGAAAAGATTGGATGAGGGAGTTTTATTTAAACCCAGGCTTGGGAAACTCAGGAAAGACTATCCTTATCAATAAAATGTCCCAGTTTTCTTTTTTCAAAGGGACTGTCATTTGGGGATGGGTCTCTGGAGTGCTGCTCAGATGATTCTAGTACTTAGTTGTTTTGCCCTTGAAGGTCTTCTTTGAGTCCTTGGACTAACAGAACTGATCTTTTGCTTCAAAACCATTATTATACCCACATCCTGTGCCTGATAACACAGTAGCTTTAGTACTATAATTGACTCCGCAGTATAGATAAAAAATGAAAATGTCCTGTGAAAGGACAGCTGCAGTCAGACAGAGAGACAGAGAAGGTGAAGGACAGGTGTGTTATGTCCCATCAAGGAAACTTCTTTTCTTCCTCAAAGAACAGGCTGCTTTTAGACTTTTATTTATGCTGTTCCTGAGTTCTTTCCAGCTGCCCTGTTCCATGCATAAGTGATATATATGGTGGAAGCTTTGCCCCAGCCCCTGGCATCCATATACCCAAGAGTCTGGAATGTTATGGTGGAGTTTCCACCCAAACACTCCTTCCCCATCTCCCTCCAAACCCTGCTGCATCTCAGAAATCCCACCAAATGATAGCCAAACCCCAGAGATACTCAAGACCACTCCCACATGGTATTTAAACTGAACCCCAGAGAACAGACTCATGGTTTTTCCAGTCTCCCTTCCCCATCTCTTCTATGGGAGGCTGGAAGGCCACCAGGGAGCACTGTATCCATTAAACATAGGCTTATTCTAATATGGTTTGATTTGATTTGCTCCGGATTTGGATTGCTGCATCGGCAGAGAGGCTAATCAGGCACAGCAACTTTTCAATAACATCAAAAGAATGGGATCTGACTGTTACTTCTGCCATTTCCAGTCATGACATTTGAACTGCCAGGAAGATCCTAGGATAACCACCTAGCAGGAGGATTTCTGCTAAATCACAAAGACACATTGTGCTCTTAAGACATTAGCTAGCCAGGTGGTGGTAGCACATGCCTTTAATCTCAGTGGTAGGGAGGCAGAGCCAGTCAGATTTCTGAGTATGAGGCTAACCTGGTCGACAGAGTGAGTTTCAGGACAGCCAGAGTTATATACAGCAAAACCCAGTCTTGAACCCCTCCCACCCCCACATAAAAGAAAAAAAAGATCATCCAATGTAGCCTGTCAGTCCTAAGAGTAGGAGTCCACATGACTTGTGGTATACATAGAAAGAAAGGGGCTGAACAAAAAAAAAAGAAGAAGAAGAAAAGAAACACTGAGGTACTTGGAATCAATGGGCCAGAGTTAGGGAGATCAGAGAGATGTGTTCAAGTTTATATACATATATGGAAATGTCACTGTGAGATTTCTTACTCATGTGTAGTTAATATAAACTAATGCATATTTTTCACTGTGAAAAGGGGACACATAAAAGTGAAAATGACATAAACAGAGAATATAAAAATAAAATTGGGAGATTATAAAGAAAAATAAGAGTTAAGTACAGTCATTCCTGAAACCAATCAATGACTAAATAAGTGTGAAAGCCATAAAACCACAGGCTCAGAAGGGAACTAATTCTGCAGAGGTTAAACAGCTCTGCAAAGTCCTTGTGCAGCTCACTAGTGTAGAGATCCACCAATCAACAGCTACCACACTGCATGGCCAGAAACCATGCCCAGGGCATTCTGCATATGGCCAGGTGTCTATCATTTCCTACAATGTCTCCTTGTGACATCAGAGCAATAAATGAACTAATCTTGTCTAGGCACAAACCACACTGATTTCCTCAGTTTCTGCTCTCAAGGACAGGGAAGGCATGGTAACAGGAAAGGCAGGTAGCTAGGGCAGTAGGAACCTGAGGAGGCTGGTTACATCCAGTTATCTCTTGTCAGTGACCTACTACTTCTGGCAAGGCTCCAATTCTTAAGGACCACACCTTTCCCAAACAGTGCCACCTGCTGGGGTCCAATGTTCAAACACATGATTTTGGGACATCTGCCATCTAAATCATAAGAAGGATACTTTCCACTTTAGTAACAATAAAAGGATGATGGAATTGACTGCAATAGGCATGAGAATGTTATGTTCCAGTGGGTTGTGGACACTGATGTTCATCTATTAGTGGAAAGGTAGCACTAACAAGTATACTGTAACAAGTATCCACTCACAAGGCTCATCTTATACACACTCAAGAGAGTCCACTCCCTTCTCATTAGACTCAGATTATTGAGAATGGATGGTGGTCTCTGGCTAATGTTGGGATGCTGTGGTAGCTAATCTTTGTTGTGATCTTGGATAATTACGAATTAACTGAAATCCAGACAGCTGGGCACACCTGAGAAGGATTTTCTTTGGTTGAATTATTGAGGTAGAGACTCTACCTAAATCTGGATCCTATGAGTCGCAGATCCACCCTAAATCTGGGCCACTCCTTCAGCTGGCAGCCAACATAGAAAGACACAGAAGAAGGAAGCTGTGCTTTTTCTGTCTGCTTGCCCTCACTCTCACTGGCAAGTACTTCTATTCTGAGCTCTTTCTTAACTGGTGTTAGGACCAACTTCTTCTGAATTTCAATGTGGAATGAAAATTGGAAGCTCTCTAGGATCTCCCTGCGACTCCAACACCAGATTGGGTATGCTAAGTCACCCAGTGTCTTAGTTATTGTTCTATTGCTGTAAGAGACACTATGACCAGGGCAGTTCATAAAAGAAAAGCATTTCACTGGGAACTATTTTACAGTTTCAGAGGGTTAGCCCATTATCGTCATGGCAGAGAACATGATAACAGCAATCATGGCACTATGGGCTTGCATCCTGAGACAGGCATGGTGGCACATTCCTTTAATCCCAACATTTGGGAGGCAGAGGCTGGCAGATCTCTGTGAGTTCAAGTCCAGCCCTGTCTACAGAGCTAGTTCCAGGACAGCTCAGGCTGTAACACAGAGAAACCCTGTCTTTAAAAAAGAAAAAAAAAAGCCAGGTGTTGGTGCCAGCACTCTGGAGGCAGAAGCAGGAGGATCTCTGTGAGTTCGAGGCCAGCCTGGTCTCCAGAGCAAGTGCCAGGATAGGCTCCAAAGCTACACAGAGAAACCATGTCTCAAAAACAAAAAAAAAAGAAAGAAAGGAAGGAAGGAAGACAAAGGGCACCCTGATTGGGGACAGGGGGTGGGGAAGAGGGAGAAAGGGAGAGATTGGGCCTGGCCTGCACTTTGGAAACCTCAAAGCACATCCCCAGTGACACACCTCCAACAATGCCACACCTCCTAATCCTTACTAAACATTAACTTGGAACCAGAAATGAAAACTCAAGCATATATACACCTAGTGGGTACCTGTGCTCTCATGCACATAAATGCATATAAGTGCTCTCAATATCCCAGAAGATAGTGAGTTGATATATTGAAAATGAGCAAGAAAAAAAAAGTTGCTAGGTGGGTGGTGGTCCTGCCTTTAATCCTAGCACTTAGGAGGCAGAGACCAGCAGATCTCCAAGTTCAAGGCCAGCCTGGTGTACAGAGTTAGTTTCAGGACAGACAGAGCTATGCAGAGAAACCAAACAAACAAACAAAACATGGACCAGAATTGTCTATACAGAAAATCACCCTACCCATAGCTGTGAGTGATGGAGCCATATCGAATCATTCTGTTTTCTTCCTGATTTCTAAAAATTGCTCAGTTTCCTCAAGTTATAAAAAAAATAGAAATTGATTGTGGTAGAATATTATTTTAAAGGTGTGTACCTTTTGTGTATGCTGCATTTTTTTTTAACTCTGAAACTGTGATTCTTTGCCTGTCTAAAACACCTGATGGTCTAATAAAGAGCAGAATGGCCAATAGCAAGGCAGGAGCAGGATGGGCAGGGCTGACAGACAGAGAGTGGAAATAGGAGGTGAAATGAGGAAAGAAGGAGAACGAGAGAACAAGAAGAAGAGGATGCCAGGGGCGAGCCACTTAGCTACCCAGAAGTAAAAGAAGAAAAAAAAAAGTCCAGAGGGAAAAGATAAATGGGATAATTTAAAATAAGAAAAACTAGCAAGAAACAAGCCAAGCTAAGGCTGGACATTCATAAGAAATAAGACTGCTTGTGGTTTATTTGGGAGCTGGGTGGCAGGCCCTTAAAAAGAGCCAAAAATAGAAAACAAAGTATAAAACACACACACACACACACACACACACACACACACACACACACCATTATACAACATGAATTCTTGTGTTTCTGGAGGTTGGCAAGTCAAGATTAGGTACCAGTAGATTGTGAATGGAGTGAGGGCTGCTTTCTCCATCTACTATGGTTCTATGTTGTGTTTTCCCACATGGCTGGGAGAAGAATTGAAGTCAGTCCTTCAAGTTTTGTTTGTTTGTTTGTTTGTTTTTCAAGACAGGGTTTCTCTGTGTAGCTTTGTAGACCAGGCTGGCCTCGAACTCACAGAGATGCACCTGCCTCTGCTTCCCAAGTGCTGGGATTAGCGGTGTGTGCCACTACCACCCGGCAAAAATTTTGTTTTCATTTTAATTTGCATTGCTGCTTTGCCTGCATGTATGTCTTTATGAGGGTAAAGGATCCCCTGGAACTGGAGTTACAGATAGTTATGAGCTGCCATGGGGGATGCTGGGAATTGAACTTCGGTCCTTTAGTAAGAGCAGTCAGTCCTATTAACCACTGAGCTATTGCTCCAGACATCCTCCAAGATCTTTTTAAAGACAGCATATTCCAAACACTAGACTCATATGAATGTCATGTTTCCCCCTCTAAGGCCAAAATCCTCCTCAAAAGGTCCAATTCCTGAAATTTAAAGCTAACCCCCAATCATAAGGAGTCTTTCTAGTCGCTGCAAGAGTGTTGCTTATCTTCAGAACCCCAGCTGTAAAACAACCAAGAGAGTTCTTGGTCATGAAGGATCTGGGATTTGGATTCCCCAGCTCAGCATGGTAGCTAAATTCCGATGTAAGGCCTTGAAGAAACTTGAGGATGAACCCTTAGATGGAACCCCAGAAGTGGACTTAGATGGAACCCCAGAAGTGAACACAGGCCATAAACCTCCTAAAACAAGCATATCCCTGCACACTAGTGTCAGCAACCACGACTCTAGTAAACCCTTTCTCCACATGTGCAGGAGTGATAGGGGCTGGCACTGGGAGTTTATCATTTGAGTTTGTTTTTATTTTATGTGTGGGACTTGTCAGGTCCAAAGGAAACTCCATTTCCCCAAACTCCAGAATGGCAAATGGCTATCTGCAGTGCCTGTTAGCATAGCAAAGTGCACACTGGCCTTCAGGGTCCCTCAGTGTCATAAATACTGTTCCACATTGCAGAGTCCATGCATCTTTCAAGCCTTTTCTCCTCCTCCCCTTCCCTCACCTCCTTCCAGCCCACAGCTTCCTCCTCCTCAGCTATTCACTCCCTTATAACATTAATAGTTTGCTTCCCCTCCCTTCCTCCCTTCCTCCTTCTGCACCTTTGTCTTTGTCTCTGTCCCCCTCCTCCCCTCTCTCCCTCTCTCTCTGTTTTTTCTCCCCTCCCCCCTCTCTTGGGTCCTGCTTCTATCCTGGACTGGTTGGGTCTGCTGGCCATGTTCAATCTACTACTTTCTCTCTCTGTTCTGGAGTCTTCCAGATGCCTTTGGATGTTGCCTTTCTCTCTCATATATACAATGAACACCTTACTCTTAACTATATTATGGAGTGATCTTCTTGTCAGTTTATCTATGCGTGTTTTAGCTACATGTATGCATGTGTACCATGTGCATGCATGGTGCCTGTGAAGGCCAGAAGAGGGTGCTGGATTCTCTGGAACTGGAGTTTCAGATGGTTGTGAGCCATCATCTGCATTCTGGGATTTGGGCCTAGGTCCGCTGCAAGAACACTTAACTGCTGAGCCACCTCTCCATTTCCATAGCACCGGATACTTCAGCACAAGTTTTGGGGCCTCCCAGCACTCAGTCACTTACTGTTCTTAAACCCTAAAGATTCTTTTCAGGCTTAATAAAGAATCATTATAATGGATTTTAGATGAAATTATCTGGAGCCAACTTTTAAAGGGAGGAGTCTCTGAGCTCACACTTTATTGATGGTTCAAGATAGGATATCAAGTTACAGCTAGAATTACTTTGTGCCCAATTAGCAGCTGATCTGATTATACTGCCCAACCTTAGCACTACCATGAAGTAAGAATTTAGCTGCTTAATGAAGTTACAAGTTATAAGCATATGACTCTACTTGTCTTATGCCAGAGATGGAAGAAACCGTTGAGGAGCATGGCTCGTCCTCTTTGTAGCTGCAAACATAGCATTTATCCAGGAATGTCCATGTGTTCAGCATCTGACCACTCCTATAATAACCTGTCCTGTTGGGTTTTTATGGAGGCTTTATTACATTGGTGTGATTCGTTAAATCATTGTCTGCTCAAAATCAACTTGACCTTAGAACTTTGCCTGATCCCCTGGAATTGGCCCAAAGTCCTAACTGATTTACCTTGAACAGCCCCATCCAGAAGCTACATGGGGCTGCCAGCCCCCAGTTAGCCAACAAGCATACCAAAAGATGCATCTCTGCAGACTCTAGGAAACTGATCAGTGATTAGAGCAGAGAAATATTTGACAATATCATCAAGCACTTTGAATCTCCAGCATCAAACAGAGAGGACAGCCTTGTGAAGGTCACATAACTGGAAAAATTGACAAGATGTCCTAATTGCTTCCTGCTCAACTAGGGAACCACCTTTTTTTTTAATCCCTTGTGTTTCCTAATTTAGAGCAGTGTGTCAGAGATTCAAAGCAGTTTGTTAGTGGAGCAAAGTACTGAGTGAAACTTATAATTTAGGGCACTGAAGTCAGGGTGAGACAGAAAAGTTGCTCACTCATAGGAAGAGTCTGAGGGAGGAATAAACTCTTTATATTCTAATCATGGAAGTTGTCTCAGGCAACAATATGTGGACTGAGCCCAGGGGTGATGTCAGTGTGGCTGGGGACTTGGGGACCAGGCAGAGCAGCAGGTGACATCACCACTCAGGGGACCTAGTGAGGTCAGACCCCAGGGAGGCCTCTTCATAGTCCTCAACTATGCTAGAGCAGCAAACACAGCAAAAATGCCCAGAGTTCCTATTAGGGTTCAGTTTGTGTTTTTTTCCACTGCCACCTGCTAGCACAGACTCTCCCAACATGTGGGGAAAGCCAGAAGGAAGGGTGTTAATGACCCAGGAAGTTTAGACCTTGTTGGGAGGCATATATCTTTCCACAGAAACTAGTGCTGGGTGTGGCGTCACACTTACTAGAAGAAACTTACTAGGGGAAGAAACTGCTCAGGTGGGACAGGGACCCCAAAGCACAGTTCTCAGATTGTCTTTGCTGGAGGCCAGGGTGCCAGAAGAGATCTCATGTTTTTCTAAATGAACATCTCTGCCTAGAGGCTAATTATATGTGACTAAGTGACTGACACTGGAAGAAGATACCCCAAAACCTAATTAGAGTCAACTGAATTTACCAACAATGCCTACCCCCATCCCGAAGCTAACCTCAGTGTCTTAGAGTTACTATGCTGTGATGAAACACAATGACCAAAGCAACTCAGGGAGGAAAGGATTTATTTGGTTTATGCTTCCACATCACTGTTCATCATTGAAGGAAGTCAGGATAGGAACTCAAACAGAGTGGGAACCTGGAAGCAGGGGCTGATACAGAAGCCATGAAGGAGTATAGCTTACTTACTAGCTTGATCTGCTTTCTTCTAGCACCCAAGACCACTAGCCAAGAAGTGCCCCATTCACAATGGGCTGGGCCCTCCCACACCAGTCAATCACTAAGAAGGTGCCCTATAGACTTGCCTACAGCCTAGTCTTCTGGAGGAATATTCTCAGCTGAGGTTGCATCTTTTCAGATAACTTTAGCTTGTGTCAAGTTTGACATAAAACTAGTCATCTCCCCAGTGTTTGCCATAGGTCCTTTTAAAAGCCCTTAAACCAGGAAATTGATTGTACCTGTCCCTGAGACCCCTCCTACTATACTATAGCTCTAGGTGTGCTTTCTGTCTCCTCTCTTCCTGTTTCCTCCAAATTTAAGTGCCCACCCATAAAACTAAAATGTACTTCTCTCTAAAACCCATCCTCTGTAGTCTGTGAATTTCATTATTTGAATTCTTGAGACAGCCTGAAAGTACTGACTCAGGGTTGTTTTTTGTAGCTGTTGAGTTTCTGAAATCCCAAGAAAGGCTCCATCATTCTCTAATATATTACAATATTCCCATATCAGTTTGCCCATAATCCCAGCACTGGAGGTAGAGACAATAGAGCTGGTTGTTAAAATCATCCTTGGCTGCACATAGAATCTGCAGCCAGCCAGGGCTGCATTTGACCTTGTCTAAAATAAATGTCAACAGGGGCTGAGCATATGTTGCTCTTTCAGGGGACCCAAGTTCAGTTCCCAGGACCCAGGTGGGCACCTCACAACTGCCTGAAATTCCCTCTCCAGTGTCAAGAATGGAATTGAAATCAAGATAAAAAAGAGGTAGGTTGGGGCTTTTAGGCTTATAGTTTCATTCAATTATTCTGAGTTATTGTGCCACTTAAAAGCCCAGCATGAATAATAATAAAAGCCAAGCAGGTGAATAATAATATTAAGATCAACATTTTTCTGATGTGGGGTTGGTGAAGATCTTCCCCCATTCTCTGCCGTTTTGTCATGTTGACTGTGTCTTTTGCCTTACAAAAGCTTCTCAGAATTAGGAGGTCCTATTTATTAATTGTCAATCTCAGTGTCTGTGCTACAATCTTTATGTTCAGGAAGTGATCATCTGTGCCAATTCGTTCAAGGGTACCTCCCACTTTCTCTTCTAAGAGGTTCAGTGTGGCTGGATTTATGTTGAGGTCTTTGATCCATTTGAACTTAAGTGTTGTGCATGGCAATAAATATGCATCTATCTGCAGTCTTCTACATGTCCGAATCCAGTTATACCAGCACCATTTGTTGAAGATGCTTTTCCTCCCATTGTATAGTTTTAGCTTCTTTGTCAAAGATCAGGTGTTCATAGGTGTGTGGGTTAGTATTAGGGTCTTCAATTTGATTCCATTGGTCTACCTGTCTGTTTTTGTGCCAATACCAAGCTGTTTTCATTACTATAGCTCTATAGTAGGGCTGTTCTCCAAAAAATACAAAGAACTCAAGAAGCTAGTTACCAAAACACCAAATAATTCAGTTAAAAAGTGGGGTACAGAACTAAACAGAGATTCTCAATAGAGGAATCTAAAATGGCTGAAAGACACTTAAAAAATTGCTCAACACCCTTAGCCATCAGGAAAATGCAAATCAAAACAACTCTGAGATACCATCTTACCCCCATCAGAATGGCTAAAATAAAAAAACACCAATGACAGTCTATGTTGGAGAGAATGTGGAGAAAGGGGAACGTTTCTCCATTGCTGGTGAGAGTGCAAACGTGTACAAACACTTTGGTAATCAGTATGGCAGTTTCTCCAGAAAATGGGAACCAGTCTACCTCGAGATCCAGCAATTCCACACTTATGCATATACACAAAGGATGCACATTCATACAACAAGGACATCTGTTCAATTATGTTCATAGCTGCATTATTTGTAGTAGCCAGAACCTGGAAGCAACCTAGATGCCCCTCAACAAAGAATGGATATGGAGAATGTTGTACATTTACACAATGGAGCACTACTCAGTGGGATCTTGAAACTTGCAGGCAAATGGATGGAACTAGAAGAAACCATCCTGAGTTTAGGTAACCCAACCACAGAATGACAAACATGGTATGTACTTACTCATATATGGATATTAGACATAGAGAAAAGGATTACCAGCCTACAATTCACACCTCCAGAGAATCTAGGAAACAAGGAGTACCCTAAGAGAGACATACATGGTCCTCCAGTGAAGCAGAAAGGGACAAGAGCCCCTGAACAAATGGGGAGCATGGGGGGAAAGAAGAGGGTGGTAGGAGAAAGAGGAAGGGAGAAGAGAAGGTGGGAGAACATAAGGGATCAGGAAGATTGAGTGTGGAGAGGAATAGAGAAGAGCAAGAAAAGAGACACAACAATAGAGGGAGCCACTATAGGTTTAAAGAGAATCTGGCACTAGAGAATTGTAGAGAGATCCACAAGGACGACCCCAACTAGGAACCTAAGCAATAGTGGAGAGGCTACCTTAAATTCCCACCCCCTATAATGAGAATGATAACTACCTTAAATGCCATCCTAGATCCCTCATCCAGTAGCCGATGGAAGCAGAAGCAGCGATCAACAGCTAAGCACTGAGCCAAACTCCTGGAATCCAATTTCAGAGAGGGAGGAGTGACCAACTTGCTTGGAAAACCTGCAGAAACAGCTGACCTGAGCAAGTGGGAACTCATAGACCCCAGTCTGACAGCTGGGAAACCAACATAGGATGTCAGCTAGGATCATTGGGCAGTCTATGAGGCCTCTGGCAGTGGAACCAGGATGTATTCCTAGTGCACAAACAGACTTTGGGAGCCCATTTCCCATGGAGGGATACTCTCTCAGCCTAGATACACAGGGGAGGGCCTAGGCCCTGTCCCAAATGACTTTACAGATTTTGATGATTCCTCGTGGAAGGCCTCACCTGGGAAGTGGATGAGGGATGGGATGGGGGTGGGGGTGGGGCTGGGGGCATGGGAGGATAGGAAGGAGTGGGAACTGGGATTGATATGTAAAATAAGATTGTTTCTAATTTAAATAAAATTTATTTTAAAAAGATCAACATTTTTCTTTAGTACTTTGTTTCTACTGATCAGTTTACCCTAGGAGGTGCACACCATTATCAATCTCATAAAACAAGAGAGGAAGCTCTATAGAGATAAACAATTACCCAATCACAGGACTAGAACCATGATGGCTAGTATTGCCAACTGGACACTGTAATGATATCTTTCTTGCACAAATAAAGCCTGTCTGGGGTGGTCAGAGAAGGGAGCTTGCCACTACCTAACCATAGAGGTCTGGAGGCCTGTACAGACAGGCAGGATGTGATGTAGCTGGGCAAAAACAAGATATAAGCAGGGACAAAATGGAAATGGCTCTCTTCTCTGTGGAGATGCTTGGGAGGTAAAGTGTGCTGTGGCTTGCTCCTTCTCTCTGACCTTTCAGCATTTCTCTCTATATCTGACTTTGGCCTTTTATTATCTAGGCCAATTAAGAACTCCTTTTCCATCTTGGCACCCAACGTGGGACCCAAACCCATGACCTTGAGATTAAGAGTCTCATGCTTTACCGACTGAGATAGCCAGGCTGTAGAGAAGACACCTAAGAGGTAAGCCTTGAGAATACCTGTGGAAGGTTGTCTAGATTATGGTTAGTCTCTGGGAATATCTGTTAGGGATTGTCTTGACTAGGTTGACTGATGTGGGAAGGCCGATTAATTGTGGGTGGGACCATTATCCTGGACTGCACAAAATGGAGAGGGCAAGCTGAGCCCAAGCAAGTACATGCTAATTCTTTGCACTTGTCTTCTAATGGCAGGTGTCATGTGACTGTTGTGCCCAAGTCACAAGGATCCCCAAAGAGACCAGGGAGATAGATCACTGATGTAAGTGCACAAGGTTTATTAATTGTTCTATCCTACAGCAGGAGGGACTCCATCTAGCAAGCTGATGTAGCAGCCTCCAGAGGTGTTTAAGCCCCCTGTCTACTGCTAGGTTTTAAAGACAAAAGTTACAGGATTACATCAGTAGTTATGGGTGGGTTTCTGATCAGTTGACATTTGGGGAACAATCAAGAAATTTTTCAAAGTCATGTTTTTGGTGTGTAATACCTGTGTACCCATTTTTCTCATAGGTTGGTGCTGGGATGGAACATTCTGTGGTTTCTATGGCTTGCAGGTGACCTATTGTAGCAATATTTTTGGAAATTGACTTTCCTGGAGACTACAGGGGAGTTTCTTTTGCAATCAAACAGTCCCCAGGATCCAAGTATCTAGGAGGCTAGGGGGGTTTGGAGTTCCTTTGTGTTCAGTTTTAGAGCTAGGCCTGTTGCATACATCATAGCCTCTAGGAGTTAAGGCTGGGGGAAGGGTTGATCTGGAGTTTTGGCTCTTCAGTGACCAGTTGCTATAAATTTCCATTGCCTTGACTCCCCTCTCTACATCCCAAATTCTCTGCTGTGGTGGACTATAACCTGGAACTGCAAGCTGGAACAAACCCTTTGTCCCTTAAGTTGCTTTTGTCAGTATATTTTGTCATAGCAACTGATAGTAAAGTAAGACAAGGACCTAGTAGAATTGACGAAATCTAGACTGCTTGACACCAGTCTCTGTGCTCTCAGCTCCTCTGCAGTAAAGGAAAGAGCTGACCTAAGGGTGGAGACAGTAAAAAATGTCACGCCAGAGCTTCTGGGTGTACACAGGAGGCTGAGTCAAGAGGGAAAATTAGATCATAGGAAAGAACACCCAAGGGAGAGGGTGACTCTGGAGAGGAGTTTTACAGAACGAAGAATGAACAGTAGCAAAACAATGTCAAGAACAGAGTCTGAGAGATGGGTCAGCAGTTAAGAACATATACTGCTCTTGCAGAGGAACTGAGTTGGTTCCCAACACCCACATTGGATGGTTCACAACAGGCTGTGACTTCGGCTCCAGGGGATGAAGACTGGAAGCATGCCTTTGGATGGGCACTGGGAGAGTTTAAGATCATCTTTGCCAAATTGTTTCATGGGAGTGATTTTGTTCTTCCTCCTGGATATTGAACACAGTACCTTGGTGCGCTAAATGTACCATACCACTGGGTTATGGCTCTCGTAACTCAGGTGATTCTAATCCACAACTCATTATTCTTAATTCTTAATATCCAAGCTATTGATGCAGGTTTTTGAAAATGATGACACTTTTCTCAACTCAGACATACAAGACCTAGGGTGCTAGGCACTCACTGGTCACTGTCAGGTCTTAAGGAAACCAGGGACAAATGGCTAACTGATGTGCCTATTTAACATATCGAAGTGGATGCTGGCTATCAGTCTCTCAGCATCACAAGTACCTACTACATTGTCCTGGCTCCTCTCAGGACTTCCCACCACCACCCCCACTTTAAACCTGGCCAGCCCCCGAGCTTTGTTTCCATCCTTCCATTTTCTGATCCCTATATAGCAGCTGTTTTGGGGGATGAACTTTCTTGCTGCTCCTCTTGGTCCTGGCTCCTCTCTTTGCCCATTTGCCCTTTCTTCTTCCTCTCTCTTCTTCTTTCAGTGAACCTGAAACAGTGACTCCCAATGTTCATCATTTCATGCTGATGGAAGATTAAAGACATGACAGGGAGTTAAGCAAATTGAGTGCAGAGCCTTATTAAAGAGCATTAAGGGGAAAGTGGAACCCCTGATTATGGGCAGGGTTCCAAAAGGGGAAAAAGCATTCCATGGGCTTTTTAATGGACTTATGAGAGAAATTAAACAAAGATTTAGTGATTTTGGTAGAGACTGGTTAATTCTTTGGATTTATATCATAAGTCTAACCATTGGAGGCCCTAAGGCTGTATACATGTTTTCCTGCCCCAACCAGGGAGATGATCACATGATGCTCAACCAATATAGGAGGTGGTCACACTTTGAAGTCACCTCTGCCCTTTCTCTGACTTATTTTTCTCATCTTGGTTTCCTGCTGACCATCTGGCTTAGTGGGTGTTTTACTTGCTGGCAGATGCTGCCGTTCTTAGCCCTTTGATGGAGTAATTAGACTAACTTCTCTTTGTTCTCAAGTTTATATGACCAGCTGATAGTTTACTGAGACACTAACTCCTGTCACAGCTACCAAGCTGCAATCTTTTCTTGGTTCCTTCACCTTCTGCCTCTAATCCACAATGAAGTCTGAGTGGTCTCTTTTCAGGAAGAGGAGGAAGTGTTTCGTTAGTGGCCATTGTTACTTATTATTTAGTCTATTGAAATTGGATACACTGGAAATAGGAATATGTAAAAAGGTAGAGGTCCCTCATATATGTGCCCCAGGATAGGGAACTTTGGGAGAACCAGCTGGCCTGCTGACACTGGCTCTATCCCTGGAGCCTTGTTCTTCCTGTTCTCTGGTCAACTTGATGATCAGATACCTAGCAGCCAACCCTTTTAATTTTCATCTCCAGTACTTTCAGCATCACCCTTCTAACTCTAGCATTCCTTTTAATGCTTAATATCTGTTCATATTGCACCAGTATAGATTTTAATCATATTTTACATAAGAGAACACTGCAGCCATGATTTAACCAAACTCATCTCCTGATTTATGGAGGACCATGATGACAGAAGGAAAAGTTTTCTAGATGCCATAGAAATTGGGTTCAGGGCAGAATTAAAATGCAGATTGTTATTCTTTTACACTGCAGCCGTGGGTATAAAGAAAGGAAACTACTAATGAACAACCCACGTGGAGTTTATTTACAGGAAGAGGGGGGGATGGGGTTGGATTATCAGCCAACCCAAGAGGAGCCAGAGGGAGAGAAGGTGGGGAAGGTTGGACCTTTTTAAAGGGAAGACTGCACATGCACACTGAGGTTTCACGTATTCGCAGAGTCCTCACGCAGGCCTAATGTGTGGAGGGTGACATGGTGATGACATAGCATGTTTTCCTGTGTGTGCCCCGCCTGTCATTAGAGGGCGGGGTCATCCAGGTATATGTTCTTACAATCCCAGCTGTTGCTTATTATAAGAGGTGGGGAATTGGGCATGGCAGGTTAGGGAAGTAGGGACGAAGAAATCTCAAGGCTGCTTCCTGCTGACCTGGAGGCGTTGACCATCTTTGGGGTGACCTGAGAAGGTTGGGGTGCTGCCACATCCTGGGGTAGATGGTTGTTTCATTTCAGTCCGGGCTGTACGGAACTCCCTGGCACCTCTTAGACCTGGCAAGATGTTGGCAGAGCAGAGGACAAGGTTGAATTTAGAAAAAAATTTTTTTTCTTAGGTCCTGTGACTTGAGGGGAAGGAAGATTGTAAGATGAGGGAGGGGTTCCCGAGGTGTCTCAAGATGAGGGAAGGGAATTTGGGACCAGGGAAAGGTTGAATATTACCTGGAGTGAATCTGACCTGCTTGGATCTGATTCGGCTCCCTGGAACTTACAAGAATCCTTAAAGTTTGTGAAAACATAAAGATTAGACACATTAGATCATATCTAGGTGGTATGGAATCTTTCTGGTTACCTTTACCCAGAAGGCACAAATATTTGGTGGTCCTTGTGTCTTTGGATCCATGGCTTTTAGGCTGGCATTCCTGTAACAACAGCTAATCAGTTGGATTAAGAGTTTTAAGTGAGTTATTGTGGGATACTTAGGAAGTTGATGAGCAGGGTGTAATTAGAAGCAGGATAGTTTAAATCAGCCTTGTAGGAGTGGAGCCATATTTTTCTGAAATGGGAGGCAAAGTAGATGATTTCAGTGTCCTCCAAAGCTGTTGCAGAAACTGTGTATGAAGGGTGAATCTTAGGTGGAGAAATAAAGGGCTTGAGGTGGGATAAGTGAATCCAGTGGGGGAAGGACCTCAAGTTTAGCTGCTGTTGGAGTGACAAGAATTACTTTGAAAGGGCCCTTCCATTTAGGAGACGGGGGGGGGGCTCTGGTCTAGAGGAGAAAGAAGTACTTGATCCCCGATATTAATTGGGGAGATACAGGGGGTAGCACATGGTAGAGGTAGACAGTGGTCAGCAAATTCCCATAGGAGGGAACGGAGATGATGAAGTAAAGGTGTAAGCAGGTGGTCAGGGAGAGGTGAGAGTTTAGGTGAGAGGCCAGGTGTTAGAGCCTGCTACCCATACATGAGTTCAAAGAGTGAAATGAAAAGCCATTGTTTAGGGAAACCCTAAGCCTGAAAAGGGCCAGAGACAGAAGCTTTACCCAGTCAAGGTGAAGTTCCTGTGACATTTTAACAAGAACAGTCTTTAAAGAATGGTTAGTTCACTCTACCTTCCCTGAGGACTGGGGGTGATATTGAATATGAAAATGCTAAGGAATATTTAGAGCTTTAGACAGGGTTTGAGAGATCTGAGAGGTAAACTCAGGACCATTGTCTGACTGAAGAGAGGCTGGAATCCCAAACCAAGGAATAATTTCCCTGAGTGTCAGAGACTGTCTGAGCTTTCTTGTTAGTAGGAAATGCCTCTACCCACCCTGAGAAAGTATCCACTAGTCCAGGAGGTATTTAACTCACCTGACTGTAGGCATGTGGGTAAAGTCAAGTTGCCAGTCAGTCCCTGGGAGGGAGCCCCTAGCCTGGTGTGTGGGAAAAGGGGAGATACGATACCTGGAGTTAGGGTTTGACATCTGACAGGTTTTACAAAAGGCAGTGATAGTTTTTAAGAAATTTAAGTCCTCAGAAGTAGGTTGGAGGTGAGCCTTGACAAACAGAGAAAGAGCCTTACTGTTAGGGTGGAAGAGCTGGTGTAAGTAGGACAGAATTTGGCGAATGTCAGGAGGTGGCTGTGAGGATGTGGATTGTAGTGTATGGACTCCCTGTGGTGGATGAGGTAGATATGGGCTTCGGAGGACTGCAGCCCTAGCTGCTTCACCAGCCCAGTTGTTGTCCCTAGAGATAACGGAGCTGTCAGTCTGACCGGCAGTGAATAATTCCTATAGCTTTGGGGAGGTGAGAGGCCTTTAGCATCGTCATAATATAACCTGAGTTAGCTATGGATCCTCCTCTTGTAGTAAGTGGCCCACTTTCCTTCCAAATATCTGTGTGGAACAAGATATGAAAAGCATATTATAGTCTGTGTAAACATTTAGAGAATGTTCCTGTGCCAATTGGAAGGCACAGGTGAGGGCTATTAATTCAGCCTGTTGGTTAGTAGTGTGGGCAGGAAGTGCCTGTGCTTCCACCACCCTGGTATCTGGCACTATGCCATAGCCTGCTTTACAGGTCCCCTCATATAAAAAGGAGCTGCCATCTGTGTACCAGGTATAGGTGGCCTGAGGTACTGTGCCTTCCTGTATGTGTGAAGGATGGGGCAATAGTTCCTCCAAGGTTTCAATGCAGAAATGAGCTGGAGAACAGTTAGTATTGGGTTGAGGTAGAAGATTTGAGATATTAAGGGGTGGGCAAGATTGGAAAGTAAGTGTGGCATCTTCTACTAATGCCACCTGGAGGGAAAGAACTCAGGAAGGAGGTAGAGTTTGTAAGCCTCTATAGGTTAGGAAATGAGACAGATTGTGGTGGGAGAAGACAGTGATGGGTGACCCAAAGGTTAATTTCTTTGACTCACAGATAAGGAGCTCAACAGCTGCTAAAGCATGTATGCAGGATGCCCATCCTTGAGTAGTCAGGTCTAGCTTCTTCAACAGATATGCTACAGGTGCAAAGGAAGGTCCTACCTGGTGACCTAGAACTTCAAGGGCAAATCCTTCTTTTTCTATTACATAGAGGGAGAAAGGATGAGTTAAGTCTGGTAGATGAAGGGCTGGGGCCTCCAGAAGGGCCTGTTTAAGTCTCTGAAAGGGCTTAGTAAAAGGGTTAAGGAGGGGTTCATGTGGAGGTCTGAGAGCCGCCTCATAAAGGGGGCGGGCAAGGAGAGAGTAAGAGGGGATCCAGGAGCTTAAGAAGCCAGCTATTCCTAGAAATATTAAAGTCGCCTCTTTAGCAGAAGGAACTGCAAGAGACTCGATTAGGTTTTCTCTATCTACAGTAATAGCTATGTGGGTTGGGGTAATGGTTAGTCCCAAGTAGGTGACCTGAGGAGTAGACAATTGAACCTTAGAAGGTAAGACTCTGTAACCCCTGCTAGACAGGAAATTTAGGAGAGTGGAGGTGTCAGTCCAACTAACTTCCAAGGAGGGGCTACAAAGTAAAATATCATTTACATACTGTATGAACTTAGATTTAGGGAAAGACAGAGAGAGCAGGTCAGAAGTAAGGGCCTGACCAAAAAGGTGTGGACTGTCCCGGAAGCCCTGAGGTAGGACAGTCCAGGTGAGCTGAGTGGAGGCATGAGTATCAGGGTCAGTCCAGGTGAAAGCAAAGATGTTTTGATACTGGGCATGGAGGGTTATAGAGAAAAGGTGTCCTTAAGATCTAAAACTGAGAAGTGAGATGTCCCTGGGGGAATAGTAGAGAGGAGTGTGTAAGGGTTAGGAACCACAGGATGGAGGGGCACCACCGAAGAGTTAATGAGCCGGAGGTCCTGAACCAGACGATAAGTTTGGTTTTTAACTGCCAGTATAGAGGTGCTAAAGGGGGAGGAGGTAGGACGAAGCAACTTTTTCCTTAGGAGGTCAGAGATAATAGGTTTAAGTCCCTTAAGGCTCTGGAGTGGGAGTGGGTACTGAACTTGAGCAATGCACCTCAAGGGGTCCTGTAACTGAATGACAATGGGGGGATGGTGTCTAGCCACAGAAGGGTTCTGGGTGTCCCAGACCTTGGGGTCTACCTGAGAGGCTGGTAAAGGAAACAACATACTGGAACCTGCAGGGAGGGGGAGGCGAGTCTGGAGTCAGACGAATGTGGGGAGCAAAAGAAATAGAAGCTCCTACCTTAGCTAAAAGATCCCTCCCTAGTAAAGGCACTAGACAAGTTGGTACAACCAAAAATGAATGAGTAAGGGCAATCCCCCTAAAAATACAGCTAAGTGGTGGAGTCTGCTGAGGTAAGTAAGGCTGTCCCCTTACCCTGACAATAGGAAGACAAGGAGAGGTGGGTCCCCAAAACTCCTTTAGGACTGAGTATGTGGCACTGGTGTCCAAAAGGAAGGAGATGGACCACCCTGATACTTTAATGTCTACCCGGGGCTCCCTTTCAGAAATAAGGGTAGTTGGGTTAAGAGAGCCTGGGCCCCATCATTCATCATCCTCGTCCATAGCCAGGGCTAAGAAGTCAGCCGGAGGGCGGTCTGCGGTTGATGTCCTCTTGTCACGTGGGACACGGGGACAGTCCACTGACCAATGGCCCTCTTCCCAGCATCTTGTACACGGTTTGCGTGGTGTGTGGGGATTCGGACAACCCTGGGCCCAGTGCCCTTCCTGACCATACTTGAAGCATGGATGCTGCGGTCCTCAAGCTCCGAGAGGCAAGGGACCCCGAGCAGACACTGAGACCGGTCGGACGGCTTCAGCTAGCATCTGGTATTTGTGCTTAAGGGCCTTGTTATCTCTCCCATGGTACACCTTAAACTCCTCATCCTGTGGAGTTAGGGGTCCTCTCTTCAAGTTTTTAAGTTTAGCTCTAATGTCAGGGCAGCTCTGAGGAAAAAGTATGCCTTTAGAAGTTGTCTTCCCTCTGGTGCCTCACGGTCTAAGTTAGTATATTGCAAAAAGGCCTGTTTTAGGTGCTGCAGGAACTGAGCATAAAAGAATAACACAGATTCCATAGAAATCAGACAGAGGTAAAGGTAGACAGACATGAATCTGAATCAGAATGAGGGACTTAACAGCTTTGTATTCTGTGGGTAGATGTTCATGGCATTTTTTGTTTGTTTGTTTATTTAGTGTGTGTGTGTGTGTGTGTGTGTGTGTGTGTTGGGAGTATACATGGTTAATAAGGAGAAAAGTCTGGTCATGAATACCCTGAGTATCAGCAAGATCAACATGGTCAAGGCAGAAGGCATCAGTGTAGTTTTTTGTTTTGTTTTGTTTTTAACTTGACATAACCTAGAGTTATCTGGAAAGAGGGAGCCTTAACTAAGGGATTGCCTTCATCAGATTGCCTATAGGCAAGTCTGTGATTAATTTTCTTGATTAGTGATTGATGTGTGTAAGTAGAGTATTTACTTGGTCTAATTAATAAAAACCTGGAGTGTCAGATATAGAGGAAAATGCTGAGAGATCAGAGAGAAAGAGGAGTAAGCCACAGCTACACCTTACTTCCGTAGCAGCTCAGCAGACAAGAGAGCAAGTTCCTGTTTCTCCCTGCTTATATTCTTTCCCCACCCATCCATCTCACTTCCTGTCTGTACAGACCTCCAGGCCTCTATGGTTAGCTAGTGGCAGTTCCATTCTCTGACTTCCAGACAGGCTTTATTTGTACAAGCAAGATATCACCACATATCCCCCTTTTTTGTCTAAAAATTTTAAAAAGGTTATAATTAATATAAGAAAAACTATGTACAATACATATATTAGCTATATACAATATATCCAGGCTTAAGTACATCAAAAATGTCTAGTCCATTAGCATTTGAGAAATTCAGAGAAAATATTCCATTATCTATTCTTTTTGGTGAGACCAAAGTCTTGTACCTAATTTATCTTCTATTCTAATTTGTATTATCAAATTATCATTTAATGTCTTTCAAACCTATTACACTTAACAAATCTTCAGTGAGTTCCTTTACTGAGTCTGGTGTTGTCTGAGCTTTCAAAATGCCCGTTTTTAGCCCAGAGTGTCTCTGCCTGCTACCTGCTACCTGCTTGTAGATCAGGACAGCTACTTCTCCAACAATGTCTGCCTGCTTGCTCCCCTCCATAATAATGGACTAAACCTCTGAAACTGTAAGCAAGCACCAATTAAATGCTTTCTTTTTTTAAAATAAGAGTTGCTGTGATTATGGTGTCTCCAAAGCAGCAGAACATTGACTAAGAAATCCAGTGTATGTATGTAGTGATAGGAACTGAACCCAAGTGTTTATGAATGCTAGGTAGTTGAGCACTGAAGGCAAGTATGTAATGGCTTCACTAGACCCAAGATAAATGATAAATGGGTGTCTATTGGAGATTACTTACACAGAAAATACAAAGAACCTTGGGAACATTTCTGGCCCACCAGAAAGAGCGTGCAGACAGAAGCCACGCCTCAAGCATCCCGACATCCGCTTCCATCTGCCTGAAGCCACATCTAAATGGGTGTGACCACCGTTACAGGTTCTCAGACAAGAAGCCCACAGAGCACTCTACCAATTTAGGTACACTCTAGCCCTATTTTTATTTTAAAATTAATTCTTTCTTTTTTCTCTTTTGCACTTGTGGAGATAAAGTTCAGGACTTCATGTATGCTAGGCAGGTACCTTACCATTGAGATACATCCTCTTAAAATTAATTTGTTTAAGCTGGGTGTGGTGGTACACACCTTTAATCTCAGCACTGGGAAGAGAAGCAGAAGGATTTCTGTGAGTTCAAGGTCAACCTGGTCTACATAGGGAGTTCTGAAACATCAAGAGCTACATAGTTAGACACACACACACACACACACACACACACACACACACACACACACACACACACACACACACACATATATATATATATATATATATATATATATATATATGTTTAGCAGTGCTGAGGATGAAAGCCCGGCTTCAGCCATGCAGAGTCTCACCTATGCTATATATTTACCCTATCACTAAGCCATATTTTCAATTTTCTAGAAAGTAAAGCATATAATAAAAGGTCTTACAGTTGGATCTTCTGATATAGGCATCTGCTCCCTGATAATGTTGAAAATGTCTTGTAGGGACTCTGACCCCTCAGTTCAGTGCTTTTCTGGTAGCTCCATGTGTATCTGAGATTTTTTCCTGTTTAGAAGGTGTTAACTAGTACATACAAAGTATATACCCAATACATCTCTGTTTTTGAGACAGGCTGGCCTCATATTCTTATATGTAGATAAGGGTGACCTTGAATTCTGTGTTTTAAAGAGTTAAATCTTCTCTGTTTTCCTTCCTTCTTTCCTTCCTTCCTTCCTTCCTTCCTTCCTTCCTCCCTCACTCACTCCTTCCCTCCCTTCTGGCCTCCGCCTGTAAGTGAATATGCAGTGCTCAGTCCTAAATGCAACATCTGTGTTAATCCTCACCTTCCCCAAGGGTCAGGGAACATAATGGAAGAAGTGGTGGAAAGACCTTAAGAGCCAGAGGCTTGATGGGGTGCTGTGAAATGCTGCTTTATGGACATGACATGGCCATTGTACTCATGAACTCACTAAAGGTGAGTTCCATATGTATTGGTTGCTTGGAGTCACACACCCTTGTTATTAAGATGCTGAACCTCTGACCTCTTTGCTACCTAAAAATATAAAAAATAATAACAAATAAAACAGACACAGCAAAACACAATAAACAAACAAACAAAAAATCAACCAACCAAACCAAAACTGTTGAGTTAGGTCTTATCATTAGCATACATGTCTGGCTTTCAGACCAGTTTGCTTCCTGGAGGAAAAGCTTTTTGCTGAGTAAAATGCTAGACTGGGGACCAAAGGGGACCCTTTATCATATATTTCAATGGATCTTTAGAAATAGGAAAGGTTCCAAGTCCTTAATCTCCACATTGTGTGAAATGTTTTAAGCATGAGTAATAGACTAAAATGAGGAGAGTCAGGGAGTGTGTGGAATCTGACAGGTTTAGTAACTTGTTTTTTCCTGCAAACCAGAATTTGGAAGGCTTTCTGCTCACAATTGTCTGTTCGCTGTTAAAATGTATTTCTAGTTAATAACCATCATGTTCTGGAGGAAGCTGAGTATGTACAAGAGAAATAAAGTTGCTGTCCTCTTGCCCGGGAGTTGTAGAATATTATTTGCAATATGTTATGTTTCTTTATGCTGTGGAACATCTCTTTTAATGATGCAAAGATGTGTTGCATTCTTTTATGTTACATTTGTTTAAATTCTTGCAACTGTGTTACTTTGCCTGCCCAAAACACCTGGTTGGTCAAATAAAGAGCTGAACAGCTGACAGCTGGACAGAGAGAAAGGATAGGCGGGGCTGGCAGGCAGAGAGAATAAATAGGAGGAGAAATCTGGGATACACAAAAACAAGGAGAGGAGGACTCCAGAGGCCAGCCACCCAGCTACACAGCAAGCCATGGTGTAAGAAGTAAAGAAAGGTATATTGAAAAGAGAAAGGTAAAAGCCCAGAAGCAAAAGGTAGACTGGATAATTTAAGAAAAGCTGTCTACATTGGACTGAACCAAGCCCTCTGAATGTGGGTGTCAGCTAGGAGGCCAAGACAGTCTAAGGGACTTCTAATAGTAGAGCCAGTCTTTAACTCTAGAGCACAAATGGACTTTGGGAGCTCATTCTCTATGGAGGGATACTATTACAGCCCAAATACTGCAAGGAGGGCCTAGGACCTCCCCCTAATGATATGATAGACTTTGAAGGTCCCTGGTAGAGGGCCTCACTATCCTTGGGAATGGGTGGGGGTGGGTGGGTGGTGGAGAACATGGGAAGATGGGAAGGAGAGGGAATGGGGGCATGGTTATGTAAATATGAGTAGTAATTAAAGAATTTAAATAAAGAAAAAAGAAAAGAAAAGCTGTCTAGAAACAAGTCAAGGTAAGGTTGGGTATTCATAAGTGATAATAAGACTCTGTGATTTATTTGGGAGCTGGGTGTCAGGCCCCTCAAAAAAGTGAAAGAGTTAAAAAAAAATCAACCAACTGCACTCTGGACTGTCTTTCTAGCCCTCTGACTTCTACTTCTGTTCACAGATTTTTGGGTATTTTTTTATGGAAATATTTTACCTCTGTAATATTTCATGTATTTATATATGTTTATTTATATGTGACTTTTTTTATTTTTGGTTTTTCGAGACAGGGTTTCTCTGTGGCTTTGGAGACTGTCCTGGAACTAGCTCTTGTAGAGCAGGCTGGTCTTGAACTCACAGATATCCGCCTGCCTCTGCCTCCCGAGTGCTGGGACTAAAGGTGTGCGCCACCACCGCCTGGCTTACATATGAATTTTTATTTGCTCCTTTGCAGCAGGCTCTCATGCAGCATAGGCTAGACTCTAACCTGCCCTCACCTCCCAAGAGCTGGAATTACAGGCATGAGCTACCATAACCAGCTATACATAATTTCTTTTTCTTAAAAAGGAGGGGCCAGAAAAATGGCTTAGCAGTTAAGGGCACTTACTGTTCTTGCAGAGGACTTGGGTTTGGTTCCCAGCACTCACATAACAGCTCATAACCATCTATAACCCAGTTTCAGGGAATCCAACTTCCTCTTCTGACCTCCAAAGAGTACCAGGTATACCAATGGTACAGAGACGTGCATTTGAGATAAATGTTTATACACATAAAATAAAAATAAATCTAAAAAACAAAACTGAGTAGGGTCAGGCATGGTGGTACATACCTTTAATTCCAGTAGAATTTGATAGATCTCTCAGTTTGAGGTTAGCCTGGTTTACAGAGTGCAAAACCACAAAATAAAAATACAAAGGAGTGGGAGCATAGTCTATTGTTTCATGCTTTGCCTTTTCTATTTGAGCTATGATTTGCAGATAAATTTATATCTGACTATCAAGTGTCTTTTCTTTCTTATATAAAGATTCATTTTTTAAATTTGTGTGTTTTGCTTTGCTTCCTTTTCTTCCTCCTTTCCTCCCTTCTTCACTCTCCCTTCCTTCTTCCCTCCTTCATTCCCCTCCCTTCTCTTGCCTCCCTCCCCCTTCCTTTCTCCCTTTCTTCCTTCTTTCTTTTTCTTTGTTTCTTTAGTAGGATTTCACTCTGCAGTCCAGAATGGTGTGGAATGCAGCCTGCACCTGTGTTGACCTCCAAATCACATCGATCCTCCTGTCTCACTCCCCTACTGGTATTGAGATCTGCCTGCCTCTGCCTCCTGAGTGCTGGAATTAATGACATGTGCCACCACACCTGGCTCCTAAGGATGCTTGAAAATGCCACAAGGCATCGTATTTTTCATTTACCCCAAATTACACATAATACAAATATGTGTATATATACAAATAAATGGTTTAAATGAGGTTAAGCCACTTGGGCTGACAATGTTCCCCTCAAGAGCCATAAATTACCTAGTACCATATATGAGAAATCACCTTTTGAGTTGTTGGTTAGGGTTGTCCAAGAGACTCCTGACACAATACAGGCTATTGCCATTGCTCTTGGTTGCTGGAGGTTGGGGCTAAATCTCTATTGCTGCAGACACCATGCCTTTTAGACAGGACTCAGAGCTGGATCTGCCCTGAAAGTCTTGCTAAGGACTAACTTTCATAGAACTGGAAGGTGCTTTGCCAAGTACTAATAGAAGGACTAAACCAATAGTCCCATGAACTACAGCAACCACCAGCATAGAGGATATCCATACAGGTGCATTAGTGGCACTCTATATCTTGGTGGTAACCAGAGGCTGTCCCATTTGGGGGCAGGTGGCAGGGAGAAACATGCCTGGAAACCTAGTCAGCTATTTGGCTAGTGAGGCTATGGATCTTAGAGGAGAGCCTACTACTGCTACTTTAGTAAACCAGCATAATTCCTAATCACATTCTAAATACCTTATAAATAGCTCCCAACCTCACCAAAGAACTCTTTCCTCAGACAGTGACCATTACAGAACACCAGTGGTCAAAATACAGAGAACAACTGACATGGGGTGCCCAGCCCCAGTGGATACATCTACAACACCTGCACCTAAGATTCAGGGAACATTTTTGAAGGGTCAGAAAGATTTCAAAAGCCAGAGGTCGGGAAGTCTGCTGTGAGTTCGTGTCCCCTAGAAACCTCATGGAAGCTACACTTATGATAATGCAACTGTATGGTTGCTTAAACAAGACATGAATGAGGAAAACACCAATAGATAAGCTAATGCAGTGGGGGAAACTCTTGGTGCCCCAGCCATAGAAAAAGAGCAACAGGCAACTAAGGGATGCTGAGAGAGAGGGAGAAGTAGTTTTCCCACATGGGAGCCCCCAAGTTGGTTATCTAATACCAAGTGGCCAGTCTTGAAATCATGTACATGCAACTCTGAACAGTGTTGTATCTGTATATTTTATTTGTACACACACACACACACACACACACACACACACACACAAACACACACACACACACACACACACACACACACACACACACAGAGAGAGAGAGAGAGAGAGAGAGAGAGAGAGAGAGAGAGAGAGAGAAAGAGAGAGAGAGGAGGGGGAAGGGGAGGAGGCTAGGAGCCTGAAAGGTGTTGAGGGCATGAATAGATTGAGTGGGAGGAAGGAAATGGAATGAAGGGAAATGATTTTATTTCAATTAAAAAAGTAAGGTGTGGTGGTACATACCATTAAACCCAGAGCTTGGAGGGCAGAGGCAGGTTGGTCTCTGTGAGTTTAGAGCCAACCTGATCCACATAGAGTTTAAGATCAACTAGGACTACATAATGAGACCCTGTCTCCAAGCAAAAACAAAAGCAAAACCAAAAATAACTGGTTGTGGTGGGACTTGCTGGTAGGATATGATTAAGAGGTGTAGGCAGAATTGTCATAAAAACAGACACGTGAATCAATAGAATTGAACTGAAGACCCAGATATAAGCCCACACACCAATGGACACCTAATTTTTGACAAAGAAACCAAAATTATGCAATGGAAAAAAGGAAGCATCTTCAATAAATGATGCTGGTCTAACTGATGTTGGCATGTAGAAGAATGCAAATAGATTTATATTTATCACCCTGCACAAAGCTCAATTCCAAGTTGATTAAAGACCTCAACATAAATCCAGATACACTGAACCTGATAAAAGAGAAAAGTGGGAAATAATATCAAATGCATTGACATAGAAGGCAACTTCCTGAACAGAATACCAATAGCACAAGCACTAAGATTTACAATTAGTAAATTGGACCTCATGGAATTGAAGTTTCTGTAAGGCAAAGGACACTGCCAATAAAACAAATGGCAGACTATAGAATGGGGAAAGATCTTCACCAACCCCACATCCAACAGAGGGTTGATTTAAAAAAATAAAGAACTCAAGAAACTAGATATCAACAAACCAAATAATCCAATTAAGAAATAGGGTGCAGATATAAACAGAGAACCTCAATAGAAGAATCTCAAATGGCTGAGAAACATTTAATGAGATGTTTAACATCTGTAGCTATCAGGGAAATGAAAATCAAAATGACTCTGAGATTTCATCTTACACCTGTCAGAATGGCTAAGATCAAAAACACAAGCACCAGCTCATGCTGAAGAGGATGTGGAGCAAAGGGAACAGTCCTCCACTGCTGTGGAAGTGCAAACTTGTACAGCCACTTTAGAAATGAGTGTGGCAGTTCCCCAGAAAACTGGAAATCAATCTACCACAAGACCCAGTTATACCATTCTTGGATGCCCAATCATCCCACAAGGACATGTGCTCAACTGTGTTAATAGCAGCTTTATTTGTAAGAGCCAGAACCTGGGAACGACCTAGATGTCTCTCTATTGAGGAATGGATAAAGAAAATATGGTTCATTTACACAATGGAGTATTATTACTCAGCTAGGACACCAGAAATTTGAAAGCAAATGGATGGAACTAAAAAAAAAAAATCCTGAGTAAGGTAAACTAGACCCAGAAAGCCAAACATGGTATGTGCTCACTCATAAGTGGATATTAGCTGTAAAATAAAGGATAGCTATGCTACAATCCACAAATCCAGAGAGAGTAGGCAACAAGGAGAGTTCATGGGGGATGCATAGATCTCCCTGGGAAGGAGAAATACAAGAGATTGTGAGTGGGCTGAGGGCAGGTGGGGACAGGAGCATAAGCAATTAGGTTGGGGGCAGACTGAGGGACTGCTGGGAGTGGCATTGGCTGGGAGGAAGCCTGGCTCAGTGGAATCTCCCTGGAGTCTATGGGGAGGACCCTAGCTTAGACTCCTAGAAATAGTGGTTAAGTAGCCGGAACTGGCCATCTTCTGTGACCAGATTGGTGCTTTGCCCATTGTCATCAGAGAGGGGTTATCCAGCAACTGATGGAGGCAGATGCAGAGACCCACAGCCAAACATTAGGCAGAGTTAGGGAATCCTGCTGAGGAGAAAGGAGGGTAGAAGTCAGAGGGGTCAAGCCTCATCATGGCAAGCCTCACACAGTCAGCTAACCTGGGTTCATAGGGGCTTGCAAAGACTGAACAGACTGTATGGGACTGACCTAGGCACTCTGCATATATGTTACAGTTGTGTAGCTTGATCCTCTTATGGCGCTAACAGTGGAGAGAGGGGCTGTCTCTGACTCTTTTACTGGCTTCTGGGACCTTATTTCTCATACAGGGTCGCCTTGCCCAGCCTTGCTTAATACATGGGGAAGTGCTCAGTTGTGCTGTAACTTGATATACCATGTTTTATTGGTACTCATAGGAGATCTGCTCTTTCCTGGATGGAGATGAAGAGGAGCAACCGGGGGAGAAGGACTGGAGGGGAAGACTGGGGGATGGGGGAGGCTGTGGCCTGAATGTAAAATAAATAGATGAAAAAAAAGAGATGGAGTCAGAAACAGTCATACCTGAAAACATACATATACATGTTACATTATACAGATGAACAGTTTATATTTAGCAATATATATGTTTAGATGTGCATGTGATAGCAGTGAAAAGAGACGCCATGAATTTGAAGGAGAAAGGGAGGCTTTGGAGGGAGGAAAGGGAAGGGAGAAATCTTGTAATTATATTATAATCTCAAAAAAAAAAAAAAAGAGATGGAGACAGGAGGATCATGACTTCAAGGACAGCCTGGGCTTCATATTTAGGGGCTGGAGAGAAGGTTCAGTCGGTAAGATCATGTGGCTCTTCCAGACAATTGGAGTTCCAGTCCCTGCACCCACAAGGCGCTTCACAACCAACTGTAGCTCTAGTCTCTGATGATCTGACACAGTCTTCTGGCTTCCTGGGGCACCAGGCACCCATGTAGTGCACAGACACATATGCATGTAAAATACCCATACACATTAAAAAACTGTGCAGAGTTAATACCACTGCCTGATTTGATGTCACTTTATACAGGTGTCGTAAAGTGCTCTGGGTCTATATCAAGGTCGCCGCAATTAGCCCAGATTCAGTGCGCAAATGGACAGAACTCGGCTTAGCCTGACTCAGCGAACTACAAATCCCAGCGGGATGTGCGCGACGCTCGCGGCCGAGCTGACGCATGGGGGCGTGGCATCCGAGGGCGGGGTCGCGCTGCGGGGTGCTGGCCCAGCGGCCGTGGATCTTAGGCTGAGGGAGTGAGGGGTACTCGCTGAGTGAGGGCCTCGCGGCCGTGCCCTGCGATGGAGCGGGCGAAGATGGCGGATGAGAGCCTGGAGACGGCGGCGGAGCACGAGCGGATCCTGAGGGAGATCGAGAGCACAGACACGGCCTGCATTGGGCCCACGCTCAGGTACCGGGGCGGGGCAGGGTCCGCGGGAGCGGGTGGAGCGCGGCGGCTGGCAGAGGGGAGAGCCGCGGGTGTCCCGTGTCGTGGGCGAGGCCCTGCTGGGGAGCCTGTCTGAGGAGAGAGGGTGAGGCGCGGCTCTGCTGGGCCGCCGCTCCCTTCCGTCAGCAGATCTTCAGTCAGGAGCGGGCACCGGCGCTGCTCTCACTGGAACTGCGGATCACAGCTCCTTTGAGAGCGTCCTGGTTATCTTGGTCCTGGAGGAAGAGTTCTCCCACCTTCCCTCACCTGAGAGAGCCCTGTTCCTGAGGACGACCCCGCCCAAGTGCAGCCTCAGGACCTTGCCACTACCTGAACCTGTTCTTTCCCCTGACACCTTCTTTGATAGCTTCCACTTGCATTGCCCGTGGAGATGTCAGAACGCACCTGGCCTTTCTCATCTTAATTACCTTGTACTTGTTAAGCGGAGTGCAAGGCATTGTGTGAATTGATGTGCAAATGCATCTATGGAAGCCCTTGAGTAATCCTACCGCTACCGCTGGGGTGCAGTTACTGTTCCCAGTATCAGTTGAGGCACAGGGAAGTAAAGTGACTTGTCCAAGGTCACAGGGGAAAGAAATTGGGTTTCTTTCCCAAGTTCCCAGCCCAGGCACTCTGCACCTGGACACCCTGCCTGTCCTTTTTGTGGTGCCAGGGATGGAACACAGTGTCTTCAGTGTGCCAGGCAAGTCCTCTTCCTCTGAATTGTGCCCAGCCCACAGATTCCTCACTACTTTTGTTCTGCCTTAGTTTGGGATTACCATCTGCTATACTTCCTGTTGAAAATTATTCACCAGCAAAAATTTTGAACCCCCACAGTTTCCTGGTGCCCTAGAACTAGTTCCTCCTGATCTTTTCCTGTGGTGTTGTCTGGCCTCCAATCAGTCTGTGCGTTGAAAATCACTTTACTACTCCTTGTACAATACTGGATCGGTGCTCCCCCCTCCAGAACGGGGCACTAATCATTGCTTACATTCTTATGGGGAGAGTTGTCCCAGTAAAGAGTGACTGAAGGTTGCTTCACTTGCACAGTTTTCTTCTCCAGGCTTCATTGTTATTGCCAAGCAAGTTTTCTCATTGTCATTCCTCTTGGAAATAACTGTCCTTAATAGTTTGTACTGCGGCCCCCTCTTCCCCTTCGTGCTAAGGTTTGAACCAGGGCCTCCTGAATGCTACAAAAATGCTTTACCACTGAGTTGAACCTCCAGTAACTCCCAGGTGACTTTAGCTCTGCTCTCTCCTTTTTTTTTTTTTTTTTTTTTGTGCCAGTTCTTTCACACAATTGCTTCCCTCTCCACTTTGTATCATGATCATGACCATCATGTTTCTCTCTTTCCTATTTTCTTGTGCTGTGAAAGGCCAGTGATTTTCATTGCAAAGTCCACCATAAAAGCCCAGGATCATGCACTCGTATACATTATTTGCGGCCGTTACTGTTTGGCTTTCAATAACTAAAATGCTAATAGAGTGAAGGTAAATGTCATGTTCTAGTCTGTTAAGAAATTTGGCTGCTGAATTCAGTATTTGGGATCACCAGAGTTCAGGAAGAATTCCTCATCCATATTGTCTTGAGCTGCTTGTGGTTTTCAGTTGCTGTTGTTTTATGCAATAAATAACTTATTTAACATCATTAATTTAGTTTACTGTGATTTGGTATGATAACCCTCAGCGCAATACATTTTATTTTTTATTTTTTGGAGGGTATATGTAGTTTCCTGTATCCCAGATGTCTTCATAGTTGCTGTGTAGCTGAGAATACCTTTGAACTTCTCATCCTCATGATACCCACACTTCTGAAGTGCTGGGATTACAGTCTGGCACCATCGTACTTAATTTTATGCCATGCTAGGGATTGAACCTAGGGCTTGCTGCCTGTTAGGTGAGCATCCTACCAATTGAGCTATATGTCTAGTACCAGTAGTATATATTTATATAAACTGAATTTTGGTGTTTAATTTCCTGGTATCTTGGCTTTAGTAATGTATATGATTTAAACATGTTACCCATTCGCAGATTTCCATATTACTATCACTGAATTCTTTTTCTTCTGGTTCTGTGGTTGTGCATGAATTAAGAAGTCTTTTATGGAGACATTGTTAATAACAAGAAAGAAAAAGTAAAAGTCCAGGAAGTATCACATGACCCTATCTGTTAGTTGTTTTTCCTGACTATATTGTTGAGGATTTGAATTAAATTTTTAAAAATTATTTTATGTTCATTGGTGTTTTGCCTGAATGTATGTCAGTGTGAGGGTGTCAGGAGCCCTGGAACTGTAGTTACAGACAGGGATGCTGGGAATTGAACCTGAGTCCTCTGGATGAGCAGCCAATACTCTTAACCACTGAGCCATCTCTCCACTCCAGATTAAAGTTTTTTTTTTTATTTTTAACATTCATGTTTGTATGTCTTTCTTTCTGTACGTATGTATGTGTTGTGTATGAACACACATGTTCATGCCAGAGCACATCCTGGAGGTCAGAGGACAATTTACAGGATAGGTTCTCTTCTTTTGCCATGTGAGTTCAGAAGATTGGTCTCAGGTCTTTAGGCTTGGCAATAAGTGCCTTTACCTGCTGAACCAGAGACTTGTCTCTGGCCCAAGGATTTGGATTATTTATTTGTTTTTTTGAGACCATGTAGATCATGGCCTTGAACTCACAGAGATCTTGAACTCTCCAGATAGGATTAAGGCATGCACCACTCATGCATGACTGAGAGCTTCTTTTGAGGCTGTTGTGGTAGAAACACAGCTACACTTCAGCCCTTGGCTGAAGAGAGTCATTTGTTCATGGAGGTCATCCTCTTCAGTGCATCTTAGGAAGGCCATACTTACAGCAGTGAAGAAGGAAGGGAAAACCTGTTTAGCTAGTCATATCAGTCTAGTCAGCTTTGGTGATTCAGTGGGGCTATGATGCCACACAGCCAAGTTACCCTCACACCTCAAGTACTAACATTCTGGTTCCAAATCAGGTATGAATAATAGCTCCATGTTTTCATTTTTCAAATCCCATGTCCATATTTCTACTCTTATTTATCATATTTAATCAATAGTAGTCATTTCCTTATTTTGCTTAGTGGGTCATTCACTCTAATTGTACTTAACATATTGTTTTTTAATTTTTAACTTGAATAATGAAATACAATGTCATTTAAAAAGTAGCTTTATAACTAGGTGTGGTGGCTCATGCCTGTAATCCCAGCACTTGGATAGTGGAGGCAGGAGTTCTTGGCTACATATCAGGTTCAAGACCAGCCTGGAGTATATGAAACCCTGTCTTTAAAAAGTAGCTTTTCTTGAGAGCTGGGTGGTGGTGGCACATGCCTTTAATCCCAGCACTTGGGAGGCAGAGGCAGAGGCAGAGGCATGTGGATCTCTGTGAGTTCAAGGCCAGAGTGGTCTCCAAACCTACACAGAGAAACCCTGTCTCAAAAAACCAAAAAAAAAAAAAAAAAAAAAAAAAAAACCAAAAAAACCCAAACCCCCAAAACCCAAAGCAAAAAACAAAAAAACAACCCAAACCAAAACAAAATAACCCCCCCAAAACCAAATAACAAAAAGTAGCTTTATTGAGATATAATTCATATAATAACATATGATCTTCATATTGTTTAAAATGTGTAACTGATTGACTTACAGTATATTCATAGAGTTGTGCAGCAATCACCATAGTCTAATTTAGAACTATTTTATCAAACAAACACATTCTTTGAGAGGCACTTTTCATTTCCTCTTGTCTATGCCATTCTCATTTTTTTCCTATTTATTTTTTTCCAAGGCTATCCTTGAACTATGTGTAGCCTAAGATAAGTTTGAATTCCAGATCTTTTTGCCTCTGTGTCCTAAATGCTTGGATTACAGTTGTACACCACCACACCCAGCTTTCTGCTTGCTACTTTAGATATCTGGACATTTTGTGTAAATAGATTTAAACAAGAGTTATTTTTTTGCTACTTCTGGTAATGTTCTCAAGGTTCATCCATATGGGTGTGTATCTGAACTTCATTTCTTTTTGTTGCTGAATAATACGTCATTGTATGGATGTACTTCTGTCACATTTTATTTGTCTTCAAGTTGGTACATATTTTGATCATTTCTATTTAGAGGTTGTTATGAACAGTGTCCTATGTCCTCTTTTTTTCTCCCTCCTTCCCTCCCTCCCTCCCTCCTCCCTCCCCCTCCTCCCTCCCTTCCTCCCTCCCTCCCTCCCTCTCTTCCTCCCTCCCTCCCTTTTTTTCTTTCTCTTCTTCCTTCCTTCCTTCCTTCCTTCCTTCCTTCCTTCCTTCCTTCCTTCCTTCCTTCTTTCCTTCCTTCTTGTGTGTGGACTTAGTTTTCATTTCTGGAGATCAGAGCAAGCAGTTGGGATCATTGTGTAGCTTCCCTAAGGCAGCTGCAGTGTGTTCCAAATGTCCAGTGGTATAAGGGTGATTTTTCTATCTGGTCAGTAGACAGTCCTTTTGCTGAATGCAACTAGAGCAAGGGAGAGTATAGTCAATTAGGAAATCAGATTGCCCCATTCTCCAAGATTTTCACTTACTTTTCATTTTTATCTTTGAGAAAAGGTCTCTGGTAGCCCAGCTGGCCTCAAAATTGCCATGTAACTGAGACTGTCCTTGAATTCCTGATATATTTCTGCCTCTAACGCCCTTCAGTAAGAACCAAAAAAAAAAAAAATCTATCATTAATATTAATAATGTTTTTTAAAAGATTGGTATTGTTTTACAGTGCATAACACCTGGCCAGCCAGAGGAGGGCCTGTTGTCAATTTTAATAGGAAAGAAGTATATGAAAGCCTTTTAGTGGACTCTGATGAAGTCTATCCTTGGCAGTCATTGAAGGAAAAGACATCACTCATTACGGTTTACTTATTTTTATAATTATAACTTCTTTTATATTTGATTTTAAGTGTAATGTAATGATTGGAATGATTATTATTATGTGTGTATGATATATGTGGGGGTTCATGCATGCCATGGAGCTTGTGTGTAGTCAGGGCAGCTTTATGAAGTTAGTTTTCCTTCCAATTCCAGACATTGATCTCAGGCCATCAAGCTTTCATCAAGCGCTTTTAACCCCCCAAGCCATCTTGCCCATCTGCTTTAAAATATATTTTAAGAATTATATTTTATCTATTTATTTTGTCTGTATGCTACGGTGTGTTTGGGCATGTGAAGATCAGAGGACAACTTGAGGGAGTCAGTTCTCTCTTTCTGCCATGTAGGTCTTGCTGATTGAACTTTGGTTGTCAGGCTTGGTGGCAAGTACTTTAAAACTCACTGGCCCAGAGAATTTTATTATTTTTTTTTAATTTTATGTGTATGTGTATGTCTATGTCTATACACCATGTGTTCAGTGCCTGTGGAGGCAAGAAAGAGAATGTTAGAGCTGGAGTTACAGACTGTTGTCAGTAGGTACTTGGAATTGAACCCCATTCCTCTGGAAGAGCAGCCAGTGCTTTCTAGACAGGTTTCATAGTTCAGCCTCGCCTTGTGAAGTACTGTGAAACTGAGGATGACCTTGAACTGCAGATTATACTGACTTCACCTCCCAAAAGGCTGTAATCAAAGCCACGTGTCATCCACCATGCCTGAGTTATTCTTGGCTCTCAGTTTAAGACCAGAAAATGGTTTTTCCCCCAAATCCTGACCAAGATGCTTTGTATGATGTCAACATATTTCCATATGGTAGATTAAGCAATATGTTCTGAGTAATTTTTTTGCGGGGGGGATTGGGTTTTTCGAGATAAGGTTTCTCTGTGGCTTTGGAGGCTGTCCTGGAACTAGTTCTTGTAGACCAGGCTCGTCTCGAACTCACAGAGATCCACCTGCCTCTACCTCCCGAGTGCTGGGACTAAAGGCATGCGCCCTGTGTAAGTTTTTACTGTCAGTTTTGGTGAAAGCGTATAGTAACCAGTGTCTTAGTTATTGTTCTATTGTTGTGAAGAGACACCATGACCAAAGCAACTCTTATAAAAGAAAGCAATTTACTGGGTGCTTGCCTACAGTTTCAGAGGGTTAGTTTCTTATTATGGTGGGAAGCTTGGCAGTTTGCCAGCAGACATGGTAAGTAAGTAGCTGATAGTAGGCAGCAGTCAGAGAGTGAGAAACTGGGTCTTTTGAAACCTCAAAGTCTCAGTAGCATACCTCTTACAGCAAGGACACACCTTTTCCAACAAGGCCACACCTTCTAATCCTTCTAAACAGTTCATCAAGTAGGGATTAAGTATGCAAATATATGAGCCAATTGTGTCAGGGGCATTCTAATTCAAACCACCACAACTAGGTGCAGTTTGTGAAAGCAATAGGTCACTTTCTAAGTACAGCATATATCCATATATCCTCCATGGTTTCTAATCTGGATGAATGTATGCACTGTGTGTGTGTGTGTGTGTGTGTGTGTGTGTGTGTGTGTGTGTGTGTGTGTGTGATAGTGTTAGTTTATTTAAGTATATAGCCAAGCTTTTGGCCAATAAACGAATATCAATAAGTTCAGGTTATATATTTTTCTTCCCCTTTTTATTGAATGTATCACTTCCTGTGTTTTGTTTTTTTTTTTTTTTGGCTAAGACAAATTTTAAAAGTGAACCAGCTGTAAATATAATTAAAACTTTTTATGGATTTGAAGAACCTAAATAAGCCATTTTATGTCTCTAAAAGAATCAGAGTAAACTGGGTGGTGACTCACACCTGTGATCCCAGCATGAAGGATCTTGAGTTCCTGTTTCAAAACCTCAGATAAACTGAATGAGAGAGAGTACTAAGGTTCTTCTCCTTTGGGTATACTCTAGCAAGGGAATTAATGCCATCATTGCGATAATAATTTTGTTTGGAATAATTTAAAGTATAAGGTTAAAAAAAGCCAGTCTATCTTTACTGTTTGAAACTTTGCCAATCAAAATAGTAATTATATATACATAAGTTAAAAAATATGTTGACTGGGTCATTTCTTTCTTTTTTTTTTTTGGGTTTTTCAAGATAGGGTCTCTCTGGGTAACAGCTCTGGCTGTCCTGTAACTAGCTCTGTAGACCATGCTGGCCTTAAACTCACAGAAATCTACCTGCCTCTGCCTCTCGAGTGCTGGGACTAAAGGCATGCGCTACACTGCCTGACTGGGACATTTATTTCTGACTAAGGAAATTATTTAGTTGGAATGTCACTTACCTTGTTCCAGATAGAGTTTGTTTTTTTATTTTTTTAAGAGTTCAGATATTAATTCTTAGTAAATGAGTGATAAATTTAAGCATGTAATATATATTTACACAGCTAATAACTTAGAACTGTAAAATATATGCTGCACATTGAAACATCTAAGTTGTCTAGAACTTAGTTGTTTGCTTCAGTATTACTTTTTTTTTGAGACAAGGTTTTGCTATATAGTCCTGGCTGGCTAGGAGCTCACTATGCAGACCAAGGAGGCCTTGAACACATAGGGATCTGCCTGTCTTTGCCTCCTGAGTAATTGTTGTATGTTAGATCAGTAATGATGTTCATTTGCCAAAAATGATTAATTTAATTGAAGTATGGTCTCTCTTTATATAAAATTAAAAATTTCTCTCTGTATGTATGTGTGCATATGCACACGTGCTTTGATGTGTGTATGGAGTCAGAGGGCAAGTTTGTAGAGACAATACTCTCCTATCTTCACGTGGATTCTGGGGATTGAACTTAGGTCCTTAGGCATGTACAGCAAGTGCTAAGCCATTTTGCTGCCCCCACATTACGTAGTTTTTGAGTAAAAATTGTAGAAGAGTAGACTTTATAACCCTGGTTTTTGTTGTTCTGGTATGATAGAGTAGAATATCAGTTTCTTCGTACATACCCCCTGTCTAGTCTTATTCCTATTTGCCACATTTGTATTATATTTATTATCATTATTACTATTATTATTATTATTATTATTATTATTATTATTATTATTATTTTTGAGACAGGATTTCTCTGTGTAGCCCTGGCTGTCCTGGAACTTACTCTGTAAACCAGGCTGGCCTGGAACGCAGAGATCTGCTTGCTTCTGCTTCCCAAATGCTGGGATTAGAGGCTTGTCTCACCACTTCTGGCAGCTTCTGTTTTTTCTTTTTTTTTTTTTTTTTGAGACACGGCTTCGTAGCTTTGAAGCCTGTCCTGGAACTCACTCTGTATACCAGGCTGGCTTCAACCTCACAGAGATCCGCCTGCTTCTGCTTCCTGAGTGGTGGAAGGTGTGCACCAACACTGCCTGGCTGCCGCATCTGTATTTTTAAAACTTATGTATTTTTTTTTTCTTTTTTGAAAGTTGTGTCTTTACTTGTTTCTTTACATTGGTGCTTGCTTTTTTATCTTCTTCCTACTTCCTATAATTTAGAACTTTAAAACACACATTGTTTGAAACAGGCAAGTGAGCAAGCATCATTACAATGAAGCAATGTCTGTTTCCTGGGGAAGCTCTGCTGCTGATAAACAGTAAAATTCTAAAGATTCTATATGGAATGTGATCTTGTGAAGCAATATGGTTGTATAAAAATAACACATTGGACTTGAGTGTTTTTGTGTGGACTTTGATTTAAGGAGTGGCATTTATGGGACACATTTGGGAAAAAAGATAATAATAGAGCTAGCTAAATGTTTATGTTTTTGTGAGGTGAGGAGCTTTATGACATTTGAAAAGAAGATGGGTCAGTGGAGACCTTTAGCATTAGAAAAACAAAAAGAGGAAGGTGGGATGAGAATAGCTCTTGAAATCCAAAGAAAATAAAATTGAAAGCATTCAGACAGTCATTACAGGCCTGTAATTCCAGAATTTGGGAGGTGGAGGCAGAAGAATATCAAATTTGGATGTAGCCTGGGCCACATATCAAGTTATGAGGTAGTTTGGGGGTGCATAATGAGACCCTGTCTCCTTCCTACTGGCAAGAATAGATGCGGATCTGGCTGAATATATCTTTTAGGTTTTGAATCATTTTTAGATGACTATAAATGCCCATGTAGTTGTACAAAATAATACAGGGATTCCCCTGTACTCTTTACTCAGTTTCTCCCATTAATAACATCGTATAAAAACTATAGTTATCAATGTCAGGTCCACAGACGTTGTACCTTGATAGTCAAGATTAACATGCTTCATCACCACAAGGAGAACTCAGGGTACTTTCATATAGCTTGGCCCATTTCCCTCTGCCTGTATTTCCTCTTCCAATCCTGACAACTAGTCATGTGTTTTTGTATAGGTTTTTCAAGAATCATACCTTACATACACTATTTAACAGTCCAGGTTTGACTTTTTCCACTTAGCACTGAGGTTTATCTGTTTGCTATAATGTAGCAATAGTTTGCTGTTTTTTTTTTTTTTTAATTGCTGAGTAGTTTTCCATAGTATAACTGTACCACAATTTATATTTACTCATGAAGATATCTTGGTTGTCTCTGGGTTTTGGTTGTTTTGGTAATATATTGTTTATGATCTAAGAAAGCCACTGGGGATCAAAATGCAAAGCTAGCCACAGCCAAAGAGCCAGGCAGTGGTAGCATACACCTTTAATCCCAGGACTCAGGAGACAAAGGCAGATGGATCTCTGTGAGTTCAAGGCCATCCAGGATTACATTAGAGTGAATCAGTCTAAAAGAGAAACAGCTCACACAAAGGAGATCTCAGCACTTGGGATCCCATGTCTTTAATCCCAGCACTAGGGAGGTGGATATAGGAGTGATATGGTTGGGCAGAGAGAGGAATATAAGGCGGGAGACAGGAACTGAGAGGATTGCAGTCTGAGGCTTGGTGGAGAGCAGTGCAGTCTGCCTTGCCCTCTTGAGGATTTGTGGAGACAGGATCCCCCATTTTGGGCTGAGGAGAGGTAAGAGCCAGTGGCTGGCTGTTTTGTTTTTCTGATCTTCAGCTTGAACCCCAATATCTGTCTTTGGGCTTTTATTATTTGTTTTATAGGCTATTATAAATAAAGTTCCTACATAAACATGCATATAGATTTTTCTGTGAACATCTGTTTTCGATTCTTTTAGTATATTAAGGAGTAGAATTGCTGGTGTTATAATAATTAACTTGCTTGTCAAAGGGTTCTAATTCCTTCACATCTTTACCAGCATTTGGTTCCATCTTTAGAAATTTGGTTAGTCTGTTATATATGTAACTATTTCATTGTAGGGATTTTTCTTTTTGCTTTGGCTGATCCTTAGGTAGCTGAGGCTGGCCTTGACCTCCTGATGTTCTCCTGTCTCCATTTGTACTACGGTATCTGGCTTCATTGTAGTTTTAATTTTTGTTGCTAATGATGTTGAACATCTTTGCATGTGCTTATTTGTTTTGTATATAACTCAGGGCTTCTTGCATTTAGGTATGTCATCACTGACCTCTATCTCCTACTTGTTTTTTTTTGAGGATGAGGATAATTGTTTTTTCTGAAAGTTGGAGTTTTTTTTTTTGAGAAAATGGCTTAATATAAGTGTGTGTGTGTGTGTGTGTGTGTGTGTGTGTGTATGTGTAGGAAAGGGTAGTTGTACACACGAGATTAAGTGTGGGTATAGACTTCTCAAGATAGAGTTGTCTGCAAGATACTTTTCTTTGAAATAGTGGCTCAGGTTCAGCTTTCCAAGCAGAAAAGACCATTTTTATGGAGAAGGGAATTGCCAAGTGTTTCTTGCATAATTCTAGAGGAAGAACATCTTTCTAAGTAAGGACTTTATTTTGCTTGAACTTTTAAGTCAGTTTTAAAGTATAAATGCTTAAAAGTGTGACTAGTACTAAATCAGAAAGTGGCTTTTTTTTTTTTAGTAGTTACATGAAAAAATACTCTATATCACTATTCATCAGAGAAATGAAATCAAAACTGCAATGAAATATCATATTATTGCCTCATACCTGTTCAGATGGTCATTATGAAAAAGACAAAAGAAGCACAGCTTGGTGGTGCACACCTTAATCCCAGCATTTAGGAGGTGGAAGCAGGAGGAGAACTAGCAGTTCAAGGGCAGCCTTGGCTACATAGTGAGCTCAAGATCAGCCTGCACTATACATGACCATGTCTTTAAAAAGGAAAAAAAAAAAAAAGGAAAAATACACAAGGTCAGTGTTGGTAAAGATATAATGAAAATCTTTATAGGCTGCGAGTGGAATTTGCCTTGGTATAGCCATTCTGGAAAACAAGAAGTTGAAAATAGAGACAATATGATGTCAGCAATACATGAAGCTAACATGGTGTTTGTTTGCAAGCATTCATGTATACACACAGTGGAAGACACCTTACACTTAATGAAGAGAATCCTGTCATTTTGACAACATGATTTTATCTGGAAGACATTATACTAATTGAAAAGAGCCTAGAACAGAAAGTCACGTAAAAATACTGATTGTTTTAACTTATAAATACAGTCTAAAAAGGTTGAACTTAGAGACAGAGGCTAGAATGGTGGCTATTAGAGGCTGCCTGGGGAGAGAATAAGGAGATGCTGGTCACAGGGTACAGAGTTTTAGTTAGGCTGAATATGTTCAGAGGTCTACTATGCATCACAGTTACTATAAACAACAATGTAGCTCTTCAGAATGGTCCAATAATTGATGTACCATGGCAGGCTTTTCTACAAACTGCCTGACAAAACTATGCTGTGATAGAATTGAATAGAAGACTCTTTGTAATCAAATTGTTTACCCTCATACAAAGAAGATTGAGAAAACACCACAACCTGCTATGTGGTGTGTACCCATTCCATCTTTGAGGTGTTTGTGCTGTGAGACCAGACTCAGTCCTTATGAGAACATCTAAAACAGAAGAACAGGTCGAAGGGCCTGTGGTGAATCCATCTGTGCTAAATTCATTTGTGACAGGATCCAGCATGCCTTGTTGAGGATCAGAAATGTGAAAGTATTGTAGCCCAGAATTACAAAGCTAAATAAATACAAAGGCTTTTTAAGGAACAAGAAAAACCTATACTTGAACATTACAAAGGAAGTGGATCTTAATTTATCACTTAGAAAGTGATAAGTATTACGAGGTGATGGCTGGTTACCTCTGACTTAGTCATTTTTTAATGTTTATCTGCATCAAGATACTTTTACTGTAAATTTATCAGTCAGTTACACTTTAATAAAGCTGAACAAAATTGAAAAAATGAAGGTAATCATTATCATCATTAGAAAAAAAGACTGTGGCCTCTTTTCAATAAGCTAAATTCTGGCAGATTACTAGGGTAGGAAAATTAAGCCTTTAGTCAGGTGATGTCAGGTGTCACCATCTTCATTATCAAAGTCATGCTTTGGACATCATGTCCTAGAATCTGCCCTTGTTATAGGTTCATTAAAGTAAGCCAGGGGTTTATTGTTAAAGTTAATTCTGAAAATCTCATGGGCCATCTATCTATCTATCTATCTATCTATCTATCTATCTATCTATCTATCTATATCCTATTCTCACTATATAGGCTTGGTAAGGAATTTTATTTTTGTTACCTGACAGTAAACTGGGTCCTGGAAGCTCAATTTCCCTGCTCTGCTCAGATTAGCTTTAAGTTATGAAATTTGTTGGTAGGAGGAGAGAAATTTGTCAGGATATTTGAGGCAGTGCCCTAGAAGGCTTCCATTTCTTTAAAAAAAAAATCCTTTATTGATTATTTGGGAATCTCACATTGTGTGCTCCCATTGTGCTTACCTCCTAATCAATTTTTCCGAATCCACCCCTGTCCACCATGACCCCCCCCCCCGGGGAAAAAAGAGACAAGTCCATTTTGTGTTGCCCATATATTCACTGGAGCATGGTCAAATTCATATTAGTGGCCAGTTCTCTGAAGGGAGGATGAATATTTCTCAGCCTATATCCACACCAGAAACCCTCAGCTGAGGAAAGCCTTGCTGAGGTCAGAATGGGTCAGGACTAGCTGTCCTCACACTTGGTACCACCTGCACTGCAGTGCTATTGGCAGGTGAGGGGGGGCAGGCTCTCCATACCCATGGGGACATTAACATATCAACCCTGACCATGGACATCCTCATGGGTTTTTATGGTAACTCAGGCCACAGACATCAACATGGTCATTGACCATATCAGGACCTCTGATACACTCATGACCCCAGTGGATGCATGGACCATGATCCTCAACAAGGTCTCAGGTAGTTACACATACCACTCATGTTAGCTTAGCATTCTGAAGCTGCAGAGCCTGAGAACATCACCAAGGCATTGGACAGCAGCACAGACGGCATAGGTCCTTATGGATCTCAGGCTCCTCTCTTTCTGGGGAAGCAACATGGGCCACCAATACCAACATAGCCTCTTGTGCTTTTGACCAAAGTTGTCCTTTGAGGAGGTCCAATCTGGAAAGTGAATAGTTTCTATCTCTGGTCTCCATTTTGCCAAGAGCTAGGAGGCCATGCCGGGCAGCAGGCTCAGGGCCTGAGTCTGTGTCTGCATAGGCTCCAGGCTGTTGTATATGTGCCATGTTGTCCTTGAACTCCTGTGTCTTCAACTGCTTCCAAACTCAGGATCCTCCTGCCTCAGCCTCTCAAATACTGGGTTTATACATATGACCCGCAAAGCAGACGGGTCATTTTCCCCCCTCAGTTTTAAGGTAGAACTTCCATCTTACACATACTAGAGAACCTCTGGAAGAGCACTATGTACTTTTAACCTCTGAGCTTCCAAGAAAGGGTCTTTTACATGATTTTCCTGTGTTTAGTGTGTTTAGTTTATTCACAGGTTAGCAGCTTCAACGCCTTAGAAATGATGTACTTGCTATCCTGAGATGACAGTGCTTGGATTTAATTAATAGTTCTTTTGTATGTTGAATCATCCTCGTTTTTTTTTTTTTTTTTGCCAGAAATTTGAGTATTACTCACTGATTCTGTCTTTGTGTGGTCAGCAGGAATTTCAAGTTTATTATTTATAGTTTTCTGCAAGTTGCCCTGAGTATCACTAGTCTTTTGATATCTTGCACTATCTAGAGATATTTCTATAATTACGTTGAGGATTTTATTTGCTTTTTTGAGTCACACTAGGTGGGGCTGCTTTTTTTTTGATAATTTGCACTATCTGGAGATGTTTCTATAATTAGGTTGGGAATTTTATTTGTTCTTTTTGAGTCACTAGGTGGGCTCCTATTTTATTTATGATATTTTAAGTACTTATCTATTAACTGTTACTAGCAAACAGGACATTATCTAGGCTTGGCTTTCATTTATGTGCCACTAACAATGCCAAGAGATTTTTAATAAGCCTTTCTTTCTCCATGATGCAGTGTATCCAGGCTGTGTGCTGATGTAGGCATTTTGTGTATGACTAGCCACTTTGCCAGGGGAAGTCACCAGATTTTGAGTTTGTTTTAAAAACTGTTTTTTTTTTCTTTATGTTTTTTTAATTTAAATTCTTTAATTACTACTCATATTTACATATCCATCCCCTCCATTCCCTCGCCCTCCCATCGTCCCATGTTTCCCTCCAACCTCCCCAACTCTTCCCCCAACTCCTCCCCGGGGATAGTGAGGCCTTCCATGGGGGGGTGGGGCTTCAAAGTCTGTCAAATCATTTGGGGGGAGGCCTAGGCCCTCCTTGCTGTAATAGTATCTCTCCATAGGGAATGGGCTCCCAAAGCCCATTTGTGCTCTAGGGATAAAGACTGGCTCCACTGTTAGAGGTCCCATAGACTATCTTGGCCTCCTACCTGGCACCCATGGTTCGGTCCAATGCTGTTTCCCCAGCTTTATGACTAGGGTCTCCATGCTCTCAGTAGGTCAGGTCAAGTGTTTCTGCGGGTTTCTTCAGCACTGTCTTGGCTCCTTTGTAAAAACTTGTTTTTAAGCTTTATTTATTTACCACTTGTAGGGCTGCATCTCTGATTTTACCCTATAGTTTCTACTTTAGTAGACCTGTGGTGTAGCCACACTAGTTATTTCTTTCGTCTGTAAGTTTATTCCACACAGCATCACATGAAAGGGAGGGAAGTCAGTCTTTAGGAAAATCACTGAAGCCAAGCATGGTGACACAACTTAAATCCCTGCATTCTAAGAGAAGCGACAGACAGATCTCTGAGTAGTAGGCCAGCCTGGTTTACATAACTAGTTCCAGGACAGTCAGGGCTACATAAAGAGAAAACCTAACCAAACCAAACCAGAACTGTGCTACTGGTGTAATGTTCAGGAAGCAGGCTTCTGTACCAATTAATTCAAGGGTATTTCCCACTTTGTCTTCTAACAGTGTTAGTGTGGCTGGGTTTATGTTGAGGTCTTTGATCCATTTTGACTTAAGTTTTGTGCAGGGCAAAAGGCTTGGGTCTATCTGTAGTCTTCTACATGCTTGCGTCCAGTTATGCCAGCATCATTTGTTGAAGATGTTCTCTTTGTTCCAGCGTATATATTTGGATTGCTTGTCAAAAATCAGGTGTTCGTAGGTGTTGGGTTAATATCAGAGTTTTCAACTCTATTCCATTGGTCTACCTGTCTATTTTTGTGCCAATACCAAGCTGTTTTCAGGACTATAGCTTTGTAATAGAGCTTAAAGTTAGGGATGGTGATGCATCCAGAAGTTCCTTTATTGTACAGGGTTGTTTTGGCTATCCCGGGTCTTTTTTTTTTCTCCATATAAAGTTGAGAATTGATTTTACAGGTCTGTGAGGAATTGTGTTGGGATTTTGATGGGGATTGCATTGAATCTGTAGATTGCTTTTGGTAAGATTGCCATTTTTACTATGTTGATCCTGCCTATCCAAGAGCATGGGAGATCTTTCCATTTTCGGGTATCTTTTTTAATTTCTCTCTTTAGAAACTCAAAATTCTTACGGTACAGGTCTTTCACTTTTCTTAAGCCTGGTGGTGATGGTGGCACATACCTTTAATCTCAGCAGAAACAGGCAGATCTCTGTGAGTTCCAGGCCAGTCTACAGAGCAGAGTTCTAGCTAGTGCTACATAGAAAAACCCTGTCTCAAAAACCAAACCAAAACAAACACAAAACAACCACAATAAAAGAGTACATTTCAAGGACTAGGGAGATAGCAGATGTAATCCCAGCACTTGTGAAGCTGAAACTAGAAGATTATTAGAGCTTACTGGCTGTCTAGCCTAGCAAATCAGTGAGCTCCAGTTTCAGGGAGAGATTTTATCTCAATAAATAAATTGGAGAACAGTTGAGGAAGACATCTCATGTTGATGTCTGATCTCCATACATACCCGCACAAACACCGAATACTTTTCAAACAATATGAACTCTGACTAAATGATTTTTTTTTTGTAAATATACCTGGGAATAAATTAGTCATTGCTATTGTCTTAGTTAGCGGATCTATTGCTGTGATGAAAACACCATGACTAAAAAGCAAGTTAGGGAGAAAAGGGTTTATTTGGCTTACACTTCCATTCACTCCTCTTCTTTTGGTTAGATAGATAAGTGAATGATGGAAGATTTGTATTAGTTTCTTTAGTCCTATGCTTTTCAGCTATTTCTATAATGTAAGTTTTTAAAACAAGAAAATACTAAAGTAAATTTTAATAAATTTTGCATATCAAAAGGAAAGAATGCTGAATTTCAAGTAATGTTACCTCTATGTTGTCTTTTAAAAACATTTAAAGTAACTATTTGCTTATTATATATATATATATATATATGTGTGTGTGTGTGTGTGTGTGTGTGTGTGTGTGTGTGTGTACGTATGTGTGTGTTGAGTATATTTGTGTGTACCACATATGTACAGTATTCATGAGCTGAATCCCCTGGAACTGGACTTTTAGGTGGTTGTGAGTTGCCATGTGGGTGCTAGGAATTGAACCCAGATCCATTTGAGGAGCAGCAAATGAACTTACTCACTCAGCTATTTCTCTACCCATTCTTTATTGGCTTTTAAATAAAAAAAAATATAGATGAGTGTTTTGCCTACATGTATGCATGCATATGTGTCTGGTGCTCATAGAAGCCATCAGAGGAAGTCAGATCCCCTGGAACTGTAGTTATAGACAGTTGTGAGTTTCTGTGTAGGTTCTGAGAACCAAACATGGGTCTTCTGCAAGACAGCAAGTGCTCTTAACTTCTGAGCCATCTTTTCAGCCCCTCTCTATTGGTTGTTAATAATCCCCTTATTTACTTTAATACTGAATGGTTATTTTAATGAGCTATGAACTGGATCAATTGTTAAATCACAAAGGATAGATTGAACCTATATATTTTCTAGAAAAACCAACCTGAATAAAAATATTTACAAAAACAGCATTTTGTTTAATTCATGTATCTATGAACTGGATATGCTATGGTATAACTTTGATCCATTTTCAGTGTATGAAGATTTTTTTAACCCCACATTCACTCCTAGTAGAAATAAACTTGACCACAGAAAAAGGATGATACAACTAATTTTTCTACCCATATTTCTTGTATTTTATGAATAGTTTTGTTCCTTGAAAAGGAAAACATCTGACATTAGGGAAAATTATATATATATATTACTTTTCATTGTAAGAATGTGCTTGGACTGCCAAGGGTGTCCCTAATAAACTATGCTTTCCTAATTCTGTCTTTGTATTCTTTGAGACTAACACAGTAATTGATATACTAGATATTTAAGAAATGTCATGAGCCAAAAATATAAGTTGAAAGAACACTGTTAAGGAGAGTAAATGTAAATATAACCATTTTATAAACTTCAAATTTGCCATGTAGATAACAGCAAGCATAATAATGAGGATTAATTTTGTGTAACTTCACAGCAAATAAAAATTATACCAAAGTTTTACAATTCTTTTTTTTTTTCTTTATGAGATAGGGTTTCTCTTTGCAGCTTTGTAGACCAGGCTGACCTTGAACTCTTAGAGATCTACCTGCCTCTGCCTCCTGAGTGCTGGGATAAAGGCGTGCACCACCACCGCCTGGCTAAGTGTTAATTCTTAAGCTTTATCATAAACTCTTATTCACTTTGCTCAAAGTAAGATTGAAAAAACCATAGCATAAAATTGGAATACTTCTTTATTATTTGAAAAAAGGTTATTTATTAAAAAAAAGGATTTATTTTATTTGTATGTGTGTATGAGTATGTATGTGTACCAGGTGTGTGCTGGCGCCTTTTGGTGTGAGAAGAGGTAAGAGATCCTGGAGCTGGAGTTACAGGTAATTGTGAGCTTCCTGATAGGGCTGCTGGGAACCAAAACCAGATCCTCTAGAAAAGTACTCAATGCCAAGATGTTTCTTCAGCCCCACCCTCACTTGAGCACATTGTTTAAAAAACATTAAACTCTAATCTTTAGAATGTTGGCAATAAATTAGAGGCTTTCTTTTTTCTTTTTTTTTTCTTTTTCTTTTTTTTGTTTTTTTGAGACAGGGTTTCTCTGTGTAGCTTTGGAGCCTATCCTGGCACTTGCTCTGGAGACCAGGCTGGCCTCGAACTCACAGAGATCCACCTGCTTCTGCCTCCCAAATGCTGGGATTAAAGGTGTGTGCCACCAATGCCGGGCCGAGATTAGATTTTTTTTACATGTATTTATCACACATACGTATATACGTGTGTGTGTGTGTGTGTGTGTGTGTGTGTGTGGTGTGTGTGTGTGTGTGGAAGAGAGAGAGAGAGAGAGAGAGAGAGAGAGAGAGAGAGAGAGAGAGAGAGAGAGAGAGGAGCATATATGTGGAGGTCAGAGGACAATTTGTGGGAGTCAGTTCTCTCTTTCCATCATGTGTGCTCCAGAGAATAAGTTTTAAGTTATCAGGTGACAAGTGCCTTTACCTGCTGAGCCATTTCACTGGCCCAGGATTTGAGAATTTTAATCACTAGTTGTCTTAGTTACTTTTCTATTGCTTTGAAGAGACACTGTGACTAAGGTAACTTATAAAAAAAGCACTTAATTGGGGCTTGCTTACAGTTTCAGAGGGTTAGTACATGACTGTGACTCTGCCAACTCCAGCATCTTGGGATCTTCCATGCAATTCAGGCTTCATGTTCTCAACTTTGTGGTGATGGCCTTTTTGGGCCTGCTTGCAGGGCCCTTGCCACATGCCATCAGGGCTTCAGCAGTTTTCCTGAACTAAAGAGGAAGATCCCACAACTCCTTTACTCCTGTATTTTGGATTCTAAAGCCAGAAACACTGGCCAGTGCTGCCAAGTACAGCTGTGTGTTTGGGATGGAATATGGCCCCCTTCTTGATTTACATTTATATATAGCCTTTCATTTCTTGATGCTTTCCTTTGTTGAATAAGCTTTGCTTTGTTTCTGGAGTAGATTCTCTAGCGATTTTCTTTTTATAAGTTGCTTGATTAGCTAGGTGTGGTCTTTTTTCCTTCAGTTATCACTCCCTTCATTCCATTTCTCCTCTCTTTCAACACAAACATAGGTTTAGACTTTTCATTCCCTGGTGTTATTTTTCCTTCTCAAGTTGTGCATTTTGTATTTCTTTTTGCACTGCTTGTACTTTGTCACTGACACAGTCAATACTAGGCTGTCTTGAAATCTCTGCCAATGATATTGGTTCAAACTCTTCAATTTAGCCTCAGGCAGATTCTTAGGACAAGGGCCAAAAGCAGCCACATTCTTTGCCAAAACATCATAAGAAAGGTCTTTAGCCCAGTTGCTAATTTTGTTTTACTCTGAAACCTTTTGAGCTGGCACTCTGTAGTCCACATTGCTCTCAGCACATTGTCTTCCCAGCTCTTACAGCATTCTTACAGCCCACTTAAAGCATTCAACTACTTCCATAGTGCAAAGTTCCCAAGTCAACTTTCCTCTAATAAGCAGCATGGCCAGGCCTGTCATAGCAATACCCCACTCCCAGTACCAACTTCATCTTAGATACTTTTCTATTGTAAAGAGGCACCATGATGAAAGCAATTTATAAAAGAAAGCATTTAACTGGAGGCTTGTTTACATTGAATGAATGGGTCCATGGCCATCATGGCATGGGGCATGGTAGCAGGCAGGCAGGCATGGGACTGGAGAGTAATTGAAGTTTACATCCTGATTTGCAAGTTGGTGGTGGAGGTGGTGGTGGTGGACGGAGGTGTTGGACCTGTCCTGGGCTTCTAAAATCTCAAAGTCCACCTCCAGTGACACCTCCTCCAACAAGGCCACACCTCCTGATCTTTCCCAAAATGCTTCCATCAACTAGGGATCAATCATTCAAATATATGAGCCTTTAGGGGAACATTGTCTTTCAAACCATCACATTAATCAAAATACAGTCTTGGCACCCAAATTGCTCAATATCATTTAATTAAGAAACAGCAAAGCAGGTTTGGAGACTACTGGAGAAAAGAAGTATATAAATTGATCACAGTTTTACTTTTTCTGACTGCCATTTTAAAATATTTGATCCTTGAGTTTCTACAAATCACAATACACTCCATTATTTCAGCAAATAATAACTAAAATATTTACTGTCATATACATTTTGTTTTAATTTAGTTTATGTTTCTGTCTGTTTGAGACAGTCTGGCCTTGAATTCCATGTGTATATGAGGATGAATTTTGAACTTTTAATCTGCCTGTTTCTATCTCCAGAGTGCTAGGATTACATGATTTGCCACTATGTTGGTTTATTTGGTGCTGGGTATCAAACTTGGGACTTCATGTATGCTAGGTACACTGTAGCATTATGTCAACTAAACTACATTCTAGCTTCTGTTTTGGTTTGTTTAAAGATAGAGTCCATAAAAGACTAGAATTCACTATGTAACCCAAGCTGGTTTCAAACCCAAGGCAATACTGCTGGCCAGCCTACTGAGTGCTGAATTATAGGTAAGAGTCACCACACCCAGATTTTTTTTTTTTTCTCACACTGGACTAAGAAAATAGATTTCTTTCTTTTATCTGAAGAACCAGAGAATAGACCTTTTTAAAGGAATAGGGGCTGGGGATGTTTGCAGTTGGGGTACGGAAGGATAGTTTGCACATACTTCTTCCCAGTCTCTTCAGAAAACTGTCCTCAGCCACGCGGTGGTGGCGCACGCCTTTAATCCCAGCACTGGGGAGGCAGAGGCAGGCGGATTTCTGAGTTTGAGACCAGCCTGGTCTACAAAAGCTAGTTCCAGGACAGCTTCCAAAGCCACAGGGAAACCCTGTCTCGAAACCCCCCCCCCAAAAAAAAAAAAGAAAGAAAAAAATGAAAAAAAAAAACTGTCCTTATTGAGGAACCAGGTGTATACTAGGGCTGCCTGTTTAGTATTGGGAACGATAGGGCAGAGAGAATGATGGGGTTGTCCAAGTTGCCCAGTGGTCTCAGGCATTCAGAACTAGTATGGTGTTTTCCAGGAGAAGCTCTTTTTTCCAGTTGTTTCATTTTTAAAGTGCCCTTCACTGAGAGGTCCCCTCAGGAGATTAATACCCTCTGGGCTTCCTCTCCTGAGAAGTATTTCATATGTTTATTATTTGTTTGTTTATTTTAAAGTTTTTCTGAGGTCTGTATTTAAATTTAATGTGCAGCCCAGGCTGGCCTGGAACTCATGATCCTTTTCTCTCAGCCTCTCAAGTGCTGGGATTATAAGCATATGCCACCAATGTACAGCCCTGAGAAGTGCTCTAGCCTGAAATGTATTTGTACAGCATTAACTTTGACCCATTGGGAAGTGTACTTTGTGGTATATCTTTTACTCTCTTGGTAGTTGTCTCCTTCTTGTTCATGAGTAATCTCCTGAGACTGAGTGAAATTGGTGTGGTTGAAGATTGAGTCAGTGGAGCTGAGGGCATGCCCAGGAAAGTTCTTCCTCCAAACTGTGACTACCCATTGATGACAATACCAGGGAGAGGGCTTGTGTGTGTGTGGCAGTATGCTGAAACTTAGTGGGTAGGAAAATGGGCTTTTCCCTTTCATACCCAAGACTCTTAGTGCTGGTGGAACAAGAAACCCAGCTGTACCCTAACCTAGAGTTTGATTCCTTTAAGCCATCTCTAAACTCAGTATTTTGTGTTTATCTTATTTCAGTGTTTCTCCAATGTGTCTGTAACTCAGAATCATCCAAAATGATATATTGTACACTAGAGCTTTGCCTTACTGCCAGGGTAGAGAAGCATTGCTGTTGCTATACTGGGCTAATGGGTTTTCTAGAAAAGTACATGGATTTTTATACTTAATGCTGTTATGTTTGCTGGCCCCTGCTCTTGCTTCAGATTTCATTACCTTTTATTGAACAATCATGGTAATTTAAGTTCTCAATGAGATGTCAGCTCTTCTCTTAATGTTTTACTTTTTTTTTTCTTTTTTTACCCCACTAGAAGTTCTGTTAGTTAGGTATAGTGATGCAAACCTGTGATCCTAACATTCTGTGTTAGTTATAGTTATGTTATTGCAGAAGCACCTACTACATACAGTGAGTGAGTCATAGTAGCCACCCAGTGTCTAGCCCTTGCACGTAACTCATCTGCTTTCTGTTAGTCCCCAGGAAGGACTGAAGTAATGACTGGGAGAGATACTTGGTAGAGCAAAATTAATGCTGATCCTGATAACCAAATGACTTTGGAAAAATTATTTAACCCCAATGACATCAATTTCTTTAGTTGTAGGTTGGAATGACATAATCATTTTGTGAATGTAGCACACCGCACTTAAGTGCACATTATATGACTTATTTTCTATGTTTTGTTGTAACTCACCATGATTTAGAGTATCTACCACAGGCTTTTGATAGAAAGGGCAAAGTTCAGCAGAAGTGGATAAAAATGAAACAAGAGGAAAAACTGGAAGAGTGACAGTGACAAGCAAACTACTTAGGGTTGCTGCTGTGGCCATGGCATTTATGATGCTGTAGTAGCTGGGTGTATGATTTAATCTGAGGTAAGATTCGGTTGTAACAGCCAGAGCTAACCCCATGTCTTTTGGCTTTGATGTTGTTGTCTTTATTTTATATGATAGTAATTAGGTAACTTGACCATGGTTTTTCAGCTAAGAAATTGCCGAACTTGGATTTGGATAATAATTATTCTCTCAGCTGTTATTAAATGATGAAACTTGACTTGTAATTCACCATAAAAGAACTGCTGGTTTATACCTAGTAAATACACTCTAGATACAGTGAGAAGGTTCTCTTGAAAAACACCAGTTTATGTCCATTTCCAGAGAAAGACCTTCACAGCCATGCAGAATCTGGTTACACTGACCCACTTTGTGCCAGGCTTTTGACATTAATTTTGCAGTCTGGAATGAAATGCTTAGGCATGCATTATGGGAAATTATTTGGAACCTAAATTTCAGTGAAGTCAAGATTATAGGCCAAAAATTGGTTGGTTGCTGAATCATGTTAGTTTTTTCTGTGTTCACTGTATTTGATGTTTATTGTGGTAAAACTGGATTTGATAGTTTGCATTCAGATTTATAGTATACTCAAAGGATTAAGGCAATGACTTCATCGGAGATTTGTGTATCCACTAGTTATTTCAGAGAGGGATCCTTTGGGCATTGGTTCCTTCCCTCTTGTGTTTATTCTCATGGTATTACTATGCTAATTGGCATTTATGTAGCTCTTGATTTTAAATTTATCTTAATAGACTTATTTTCAATTCACCACATTTAACTCATATTATTTTCATTTTTAGCATATACATGTAGTCAGTTGGGTACCTGGTGTGGTAGCACATGCCTGTAATCTCAGCATTTGGGAGGCTGAGACAGGAATATTAAAAGTTTTAGCCTAGCCTGGGCTATGTGGAAAGTTTCAGGCCAACATGTTCTATATGTGATGAGATTATGGCTCACAAAACAACCATCTAACTGAACAAACAGAAACCACCTAGAGAGGTTCATAGTGATATCACAGTTCATATTCTTAGCCATTTGACCCTGCTAATAGTGGTTAATTCTATTCTCTTAATTTCTATGCTCTTGTTTTCTATGAGCAGTTTCATTTTAAAGTGGACTACTTTTGCCCTGCATCAAAAATTACTTAAGAAAGAGGAAATGATCAGATGTGGTGGTGCATGCCTATCATTTTAGCTCTCAGAAAGCAGAGGAAAGAGAATTGCTGCTAGTTCCAGGCTAGCCTGATGTACACAGTAAACTCCAGGTTCCAAACAAGCTAAACTACATGGCAAGACCTTGTATCAAACTTAGGGATCTAGAGGAAGCAAAAAGCATAGCTCTGTGGGGCTGCATAAGTTCCAGAAACTAGTTGAAAGATCTCTTAATAAATGAGTCATTGCCCTATTTGAAAATTCCTTATTTTATATTATTTTAAGTTTATTCCCTAAAACGAACACACTACTAAAAAGAGCACATTGCTGGTTTCATCATCCCCTAGAAGTGGAAATATAATGGTGGGGAGCATGTAGGTGGACATGGTGCTAGAGAAGTAGCTGAGAGTTCTAACTTTGGGTCTGCAGGCATCAGGAAGAGAATGCCACTGGGCTTGACTTGGACTTTTGAAGCCTCAAAGCCCATCCCCAGTGACACACTACCTTCAACAAGACTACACCTCCTAATCCTTCTCAAGTAGTGCCACACTCCCTGCTGACTAAGCATTCAAATATATGAGCTTGGGGGGGGGGTCATTCTTATGTAAGCCACCACAATACTGAAACACTTTTATGTATACTAACTAAAGTTCAGAAACTTGTGACTCATTCCAGGATCCCAGGGGAATGGTGTGTGACATGAAGACTTGAGAAAATTAAAGCAAATAGTGGGGGGATGTTATTAGGATTTCTGAAAGAAGCATGCAGTCAAGAACCTCCAATTCTTGAACATCGCTAATTGCCATGCTGATGCTAGAGTTTGCTAGGCTCCAGTTAGGGCTTAACAAATCATTGTAATATTTAACCTCATTCATATATATATGTTTTGAGACAGGGTTTCTCTGTGGCTTTGGAGACTATCCTGGAATTAGCTCTTGTTGACCAGGCTGGTTTCTAATTTGCAGAGATCCTCCTACCTCTGCCACCTGAGTGCTGGCATTAAAGGCATGCACCACCACAGCCCTTCATACGTATATTTGTACATCTGTTTTCTTTTTTGTTTTATTTAGATGGTCTCCCTATATATAGCCTATGATACTCTTCAATTTTTGACCCTGTGGTCTCAACTTCCTGAGTAAGTGGTAGGATTACAGTTTTATGCATGCATTGTTTTCCAGATTCATTTATGTTTAGTTTATGTGTATGAATGTTTTTGTGAGTACAGTGACTACAGAGGTCAGAAGAGGGCATCTTCTGACTAGAACTAGAACTGGAGTTTATAGGTGGTTCTGGGAATAGAACCACCCAGGTCTTTTGCAAGAGGAACAAGTGCAATTAAACACTGAGCCATCTCTCTAGCCCACACTTTCCACTATTTGTTTGTTTGTTTGTTTGCTTTTTTAGAGATCATGGTTTCATGAAGCCCAAACTGTTTTGAAACTAGCTATATCGTGAGGATAACTTTGAACTTGATCTTTTTATGGGTAGATGGGTAGTTGTACTCTCTCTCTCTCTCTCTCTCTCTCTCTCTCTCTGTCTCTGTCTCTCTGTCTCTCTCTCTCTCTCTCTGACACACACACACACACACACACACACACACACACACACACACACACACACACACACACTCCCACACTTTGTGTTGATCTTGTTATTTAGACAGGTGAATAGCACCAATATTTTGGTATTCTGTTTTTTTTTTTTTTAAAGTAATCTGGTTGTTGTGGTATGTTTTTCAGTTTTACTTTTTAAAGAGTCATTTTGTCTCTTTCTTTGTGTGTATCTGTGTCTGTGTGTGTGTACTTGCACACATGCAGTGACACATGTGGAGGTCAGAGGACAATCAGGAATTGTTTTTTTCCCCTTCCACTGTGTATGTAGGTCTTAGGAGTTGAACTGATGTTGTCAGACTTGGCAGCGTGTGCTTTTACTCACTGAGCTAGCTTCAAAAATTACAACAAATCATGGGTTTTTATTCATGTGTATGCTTGTGTCCCTTTATATATACAACATGCATGCAGGAGCCTGTGGAGGGCAGAAGTGGGTGTCAGATCCCTTGGAACTGAAGTTATAGGTGGCTGTGAGACACCTAATGTGGGTTCTGGGAACCAAACCTGGGTCCTCTGAAAGAGCAGCAAGTAGGTACTCTTAATTGCTATGCAGTCTTTCCAGTTACCAACTTTAACATTTTAGAGAAAACTACAGTTGACAAGTTTTGAAGGTCATTCATTGGTGATCTTAGTTTTCCACTGAAATACGACATTTTGGGAAAAACCTTGAGTATGGCAGCTTATGAGCCAAAGACGTGATGTGTTCAGAAGGAAAAGCAGATGACTACTACTAGAGTTTCCGGTTTGAGCATGTTGGTGGCCAAGACTCATATTTTTTTTTCCTGAATCAGTATGACTGAAGCTGGAACAGGGCTTCCTTGACTAAGTGGCACGTTAATTCCTAATTACTAAGCAATTAGTAAATTGATTCTATTTTCATATAGACAATTCATTATTCTAGAAGGAATAATGTATAGTCTAGAACTTGAGAACTGATTCCTGAATCTTTAAAATTAAGAACTCTACTGTTTCTGGGTGTGGTGATGCAGATAGATCTTCGTGAGTTTGATGCCAGTCCTGTCTGAACAAAAAATTCCATGCCAGCCAGGGCTACCCAGTGAGACCCTGTTTTTTTTTTTTTTTTTTTTTTTTAAGCACAGTCATGCTTTTTGTCCTCCGTAATGGTCATACCATTCTTACAGTTCACAGTTTGTTATTGTATAATGTTTCTTTTCCTCTTACCATCATTTTTACTGTAAAGTTTATTTTGTTCAATTTTAGCTCTCTTTTGTTGCACCCATTTCACCTTTTGGTTATTGTTTACAAAGATTTTTTTTTTCAACCTTATGATTTAAATCTGTTTGTGTCTTTGAATTTGAAGTGTGTTCTTTTATAGATGGTATGTAAGTTTTTGTTTGTTTGTTTTGAGATGTGAGCTGCTAAGCTAGGTTGGCTTTGAACTTATTCTGTAGCTCAGGCTATCTTCTTACATCATCCTTCTGAGTACTTATATTACAGGCATGTAACTTCCTGCCTGGCCATGTTGTTATATTTAAATCTGTCTTTTAGTCTTGGCTTTTAGTTGAGAGTTTTTATCAATTTTCATTTACTGTAATTATTTTTTCTTTTTTTTTGAGACAAGGTCTCTCTATATAGTTATAGTCATGGCTTCTTTTTAGAACTCGCTATGTAGACCAGGTGGCAATAATGAAGAAATTAAAAAAAAATAAAAACATAAAAATAAGTCCATTTTTATCAGAATTAAAATAAATGGTCAGGTATCATGACACCTACCTTTAAACCTAACACTTGGGAGGCAGAGGCAGGAGGAGCCCTAAGAGTTGAACACCAGCCTGGTCTACATAGTGAGTTCCAGAAAAGGCAGGATTGCATGACTATAGACAGACCTTGTCTCAAAGAAAAAAGAAAAAGAATATCTTCACTCCCATTTTAAGATTACATATATATGCTTTTAAAAGAGGAGTGAAAAATATATATGATTTATTTATTTTGTCTCTATATGAGTATTTTGCCTACATGTATCTTTATTCACATGTGTACCTGATCCTTACAGTTGTCAGAGAGGGCATCATATTCCCTAGAACTGGAGTTACAGATGGATGTGAGCCTCCATGTGGATGCTGTGAACTGAATCTTGGTCCTTTGCAAAAGCAGAAAGTGCTCTTATGTACTTAAACTAATATTCTTAGAGATTGCTTTGGAAGTTATAATTAACATCTTAATTTGTGCCAGTCCAGTCCAGTTCACTTAATAACTTGATTTCAGTATAGAAAATCATTGTTTCCACTCAGCTCCATTATGTCTACGTGCGTGCGTGCGTGCGTGAGTGAGTGAGACTCCATAGTCTATGCTAGTCCTGATCTTGAGTCAGTCTTCCAGTCTCAGCATCCTATGAACTATGGCTCATGATACAAGCCACCATGTCCAGTTTTAAATTCTTTGTATAGTGTTTTTATCTTTTAAAAAATATATAGAAAAGCCAGTATGAGAAAAAAAATTAGTACTGGCTTTTATATCTAACCTTCACCAACTGTTCTTATTTGTGTGGATTTGAGTTACCGTTTAGTGTAGCCCAAGGAGCAGCCTTTATTTTCTTTTATAAAGGCAGGCTTACTAGTGATGGATTTCCTCAGTTTTATAGTCTGAAAATATCTTAATTTCTCCTTCCTTTTGAAGGATAGTTTAGCCAGATAATGTGTTAACTTGCTTAACAGTTTTTTTTTTTTTTTCATCTTGAAAGTGTTGTCTCACTGTCTTTTTCGTTTTATAGATTCTGATCTGAAACTATTTGCCTTAGATCCTTGATACATTAGAATTTGCTTCTTGTTTCTTTCAAGATTTTATATTTATGATTTTTTGATTATACTGTGTCTTCATGTAGATTCTTTGCATTTATTCTTCCTGGAGTTTGTTGAAGTTCTTACATGTGTGCATTCATGTCTTTAATCAGATTTACTGCTTTAAATGTTCTTTCTGCTATTTTCTCTTTCTGTTCCCTGTAGAATTCCTGCTATGTGTATTTTGTATTTTGGTATGCCTGGTAATGTTCTGTTGACCTCTTGGTTCTTTCATTTTTCTTCATTGTTTTGTTTCTGTTTACTCCTAAGATTGGAAAAATCTCAGTTGATGTAATGGTAAGTTAGCTGACTGTTTTCTCTGATTAAATAATCTGCTAAGACTCTTTAGTAAGTTTTCATTTTGGTTATTGTGATTTCCAGCTCTAGACTTTCTATTTTGGTTCCTATTTATTATTCTTACCATTTATTGCAGCTCTGTACTTGGTGACATTCATGTGCTAAAATATAACTAGATTGTTTCTAGTTTTTGGCTGCTGTATAATAATTTGTATTTTGTTTTGTCCCTGATTCCTTGGAATTTCCTAGGACTGGTTGGAACAGTTCCCTTTCATCTACATCTTAGTTTATACCAATGAGACAGGAATGCTAAGAAAGCTAGTTCAGATAGCTTTGGGTAAGACAAACCCAACAGAGAGACCAACCCATGATAAGAGGGTTCTGGCTTTCTGTTGTACTCTCCAACAAGGACAGAGAGGTTAGTTCAATTAAATCAGCTGGTGAGCAATACTTTGGTAATGTGATCTGTATCAGAGTATAGATAGCTTCTTGGTTGGTGACAACATTGAGCTGCTGGACAGGTGTCTGTCTAGAGAGGACATAGAACCTCCAGGCTTCACCCTTTTTTGCTGTTATACCTACCCTGAGTTACCTTCTTAATAATAAACCAGTCAGTAAAGTGCTAATTACTAAATCTGAAGGTATATGTGGTTTATGGGAAGACCTTAGTTTATTTGGAATGGGGGCAGAAATAGGTTATCTGGGCACTCCTCTTGTGACTTGTGTATGAAGTGAGCTTAGATGATAGTACTTACTCCTAACTTGTAGAGTGTGATGTAGAGAGATAGTATCAGAATTGAGTTCAATTGTAGAGCACCGGAAAGTATCAGAGGATTTCTGTTGGCAAAGGCAGAGTGTATTTGGTGTCAGGAGGGGAAAGGACCTTTCACTGACTATTGTGAATAGAGTTGCTTAGAACATTCATGTACAAATTGCTAGTGTACATTTTCCTATATAGTTGTAATAAATGCTCTGTAATAAATGCCCAGGAGTATAGTTGTTGGATAGTGTGTGTTTAATTAATTGACTTATTATTATTATTATTATTATTATTAATTTTTTTGTGGAGCTCAGCCTTGAACCCAAGGCCTTGTACCTGGTAGGTATTTATTGTATCACTGATCTACATTCTAGCTTGAATGTGTTAAGTCTTTTTCAGAAAATGTCATTAAAAAAGTAAAATACCTCATATAGTTTTGCTGTTTTCTGTAAAAGTATGTTTGCCTTTGATGTTGCTTATCTGAATCAGCTTCAGAAATGCTTTCTACATACATCAGTATGTTCATGTGAAGCTGAAGATGGTTTGGATGCCGAAGTGATTATAACATCTAGATATCTTTTAAACCAGTATAATTGTTTCTGGCATCTTGATATAGTTTTTCTCAAAAATATATCAGTGTGTCATGAGTTTGTTAATTTTCAATTTGATGCTTTGAAATTTGTTTCAGATTTTTGTTAACTGTATTGAGGTATTATTGTCAAAATTGTAATATCTGCAGCATACAGAACATGTAATGTAGCTAAATTGTGAAAGGATTGCTGCAGTCAAACTCACTGACATTTTTGTTGTGTGAACATTTAAGATTTGCTCTAACAACTTCTAATACATGTTGTATTGTTATTAAGTATGTATTGTTTTGTGTTAGTGAATCACATGTGAGTTATAGGATGGTCACTTTGTGGTATGTATTCTTTTGTAGCTTTTTGGTGTTTTTAAAACGTCTTTGTCAGGTAGTTGATAGATTCTCCTTTCTTTATGGTTGTTGACTGCTGCTTAAAAATTTCCCTTGATGGTTTCATGACTCCTCTGTGTATACAGTGTACTTGTAGCTTTGCTTTGATTGCTGCATTTGAGGAAGTAAGCACTTCTCTGTCTTCACACATGGACTGTGGGAGGGAAAGCCAGTCACTAGTCACCAGCCAGGAAATTCTGGTGGGCTCCTTGGTGAGGCACACTGTGAACTTGCTTCTGGAGACCATGGGTGGGCTGGCTTGGTTCCAGGGCCAGTGGTATGCCTACTTCCTGGGTTCACAGAAACAGACATGTGCTTAGGTCCAGGCTTGGTGCTGGTTTGTGGAAGTTGAGCTTGGTGCTGATATTATTGGGTCTGAAGCATCTATCCCCAGGGGATCAGCCTCATGCTGGGCTCTATTGAGGCAGGTCTGATGATGGCATCTGCTGGAGTGAGCCTGATACCTGAGTCTGTGGGGAAAACCTGTTGTGTTCATCCAGGAGTAGCAGGGCTGATACATGGTTCTGAGAGAGCTCTCTTAGTACCAGAGGCTACTGGGGTGGACCTAGACATTTGACGTTGGGCTCTGGCCTGGCGCCAGAACATGTCTAGATCCTGGGTCTATGGGGCCAGACCTTGGGCTTTGGATCACAGGGTCTGGCTGGAGCAGGGATAGGCACTGGTCTAGATGCTGAGGACTCCAATGAAATGTTCTTTTTACTGTTTTTTTCTCCGAAAAGATAATCTGTCTAGCTGAACTATACATATCTGGGAGAAAGGATTCATGGATATTGTTCATTTTACTTTTCAATCTGTCTCTATTCCTGTGCTCTTAGGTGTTGTTGTAAGTTCTTGTCGGGATTCTTTAGCTTTTGTGAAGGTGTTTTTGAGTGAATGTTTGTTCAAGCTGATATCATTCTGGTTTTAGTTTTAATAAAGCATATAATATAATTTTAAAGGTTCTGTTAGATCTTCAGTAAATTATATTTGTGTAAAGTGTTCCTGTTAGGCTGATGAGATGACTTATTAGGTAAGTGTGCTTGTCACCAAGCCTCTCCACCAGAGTTCCATCCCTGGGATCCAGAGGATTTAAGGAGAGAACCATAGCACAATCATAACTCCCCCCTCATTCAATAAATAAGTGTGAAAAGAAGAGTGGTTCTTTGTCAAACATGTTAGAGAACTGCTGGTTTAGATGGAAGATGTTGGAGAGACCCGACAACAAAGTACCATCTTAGACCAGCTACTTTTCAGGAGGAAATGAAAATGCTCTAAACATGATCGGGTAATTGACAAAATTGAAATGTGGACTGCATTTAGACTATTGCTGTATCAGTATAAATTTCTGTTTTTTTATGTATATGAGTGCTCTATCTGCATGTACAACTTTATGCCAGAAGAGGGCATCAGATCTCACTATAGATGGCTGTGAGCTACCATGTTGGTGCTGGGAATTGAACTTGGGACCTCTGAAAGAGCAGCCAGTGCTCTTAACCACTGGGCCGTCTCTCCAGCCCCCAGTATAAATTTCTTAAATTTGGTAGTAATGATGTAATTAAAGAACTGTATACACCAGTTGGTGATGGTGCATGCCTTTAATCCTAACACTTGGGAGGCAGAGGTAGATGAATCTCTGAGTTCAAGTCCAGCCTGGTCTATAGAGTGAGTTCCCAGATGGCCAGGGCTACATGAGAAATCCTGTCTCAAAAACAAAACAAAAGCAAACAAGTGTACACTAGTGATTAAAAATTTTATTTAGTTTGTGTGTGAATATGTGTGAGTAGATAAGCATGTGATGTGTATGACAGTGGACAACTTTAGTGAATCAACTCTTGCCTTTTACGTCATTGAGGCAGGCAGTGTCTTACTTGTTTTGACATTTAATTTTTTACCTAGGCTAGTTGGTCCATGAGCTTCTAGCTCATCTTTTTGTCTTTGTCTCCTATCTCTCAGTAGTGGTGCTGGGATTATAAATTGGCACACTGCCCTCTGCCTGTTGCAGGTGTGGGATTGTGTTGGAGGAATGGGAAGAGTTTAAGAGATTGATGTGCTATCTCTCTGGCTCCACACTATTTTTTTTTTTTAAGGAACAAGGCATGAAGGTGCTCAGAGTGATTTAGAAATATAAACATGCAGGTTCATATGTATTTAGAAAGAATAATAAAATATGATAAATGCTATAAATTGAATTCTGCATAAAGACTATACATGTTGATGTTCTCAAAATTCATAATTACTTATATGAAATGTAGTTCAGATTCACTTCAAAATAATACTTAAAAATTATAAGGCATGTATTTTAGAAGCAATTTTAACACATGAATTTGTGCTTTATTTGCTTGTAAACGACTGAGATGTTTTTGAGCAGCTCCAAAGGGTCTTTTGTGCTCTGCTGCCCTCTAGTGTCCCATTTGTTCATGAGCAGCTCTTTCTACAAATGGGCATTTAGAGCACAGAGGTTAAACATGAGTATAAAATAAAAACTTATCAAGTAAAATACATTTCTTAAAAAGTGGTGGTAGTGGTGATTTAACACCGTGAAGCCACACTTCATGACTCTTTCCCCCTGTCTCTCCCTTTTAAGCTGGGATTGCTCCTAGGTGTGCTGTGTACAGGTTGCACCTCTGAACTAAAGCCTGCTTGTCCCACCTTTCTCAAGAAACCAGATTTGTTGAGTCCTCACCTCAGATGAACTATCAAATAGCTGTATACTTGTCCCTTTCTTTTTCTTTACCACTAAATATTATTTAGTAGAATTAACATAGTGTTTTATTTTGTAGCCAAGCATACTGGATTTGATCCACAGTCTCTCATTATTGATTCCTAGTTCCTAAAAGCATTGAATACTATTTGTTCTCAAAACCTGCTTCAATTTGCTTGGCAAGAAAATTTCATCTGAGTTGTCATGAGATTTTTGTTGTCTGTGTATTTATGACTATTCCTAACTTAGTTCCAGAAATACCAATGTGCTTGATTGGGAAGTACATCTTAAGACCTCAAAAGGGTATCTATAGTGTATGGCAGTGTGCACAAGTAAATTGTTTGTTAAATCTGTAGAATTTGGTGTAATGAAACAATCTGTACATGGGGATTTTACAAAAGGGGTTTTATACTTATACTCGGTATACCTGCTGTGGCTGCACAGTTGCTAGGTATGACAGTTAGCTGTCTTACTCTGCTCTTCTGCCTTCTCTTGCTTTTGTTGTTGTATAATTCTTATATGCCACATTTGTAGTCTCCTCTGACCCTGGTTTTGTTTCCTATTGCTCTTCACTTTTCACCTTTGGTCTTTCCTGCTGCACTTTCTTGTCATGTAGTTTGGGTTGGGTTCCCCCCTTCATACCTAAAGAACAGTTGGAAATGAAAAAATTTGATTCCATTTCTTTCTTTGTCTTCAGTGTTTAGAGTTTCATAGGCAGGTTTGATGTCTTCTAGTGTCTTTCATCTTCAAGTGCTGCTGTTTTGTTTTGCTGTTGTTTGTTTATAGACTTTATTTATTCTTCCTTTCAGTCCTGAATTCTCAAAGAATTTCAGCCCACATCTTTTTTCCTCTTTTTATTAATTTTTTATTTTAAAATAGTCTTTTCATTTTACATACCAATCCCAGTTCTCACTCCTTCCCCTCTTCCCCACCAAAATGATCTTGACCCCTTTGCTCTCTTCAACTGGGCTCTGGGAACTCGGCCCAGGGCTTAGCTGTGGATCTTTGCATCTGCTTACATCAGTTGCTGGATGAAGATTCTGTGATGACAATTAAGGTAGTCATTAATCTGATCATAGGGAAGGCCAATTCGGGCATCCTCTTCATTATTGCTTAGGGTCTTAGCTGGGATCATCCTTGTGTATACCTGGGAACTTCTCTAGCACCAGCTAGCCGCATAATGGCTCCCTCAATCACTATATCTCTTTCTTTGCTCTCCCTCCCTGTCTTTACCCCATTTTGACCTTTCAGTTCCCTCATGTTTTCTTCCCCTCTCCCCTTCTCTCCTCCCTTTTGCTGCCCCCACCAATTTTCTCAGGAGATACTGTCTCTTTTCCCTTCCCAGGGGGATCCATGTATGTCTCTCTTAGGGTTCCTCCTTGCTACCTAGTCTCTGGGGTTGTGGACTATAGGCTAGTCAATTTACATCTAATTCTACTTATGAGTGAGTACCAATAGTGTTTGTCTTTCTGAGTCTGTCAGCCCACATCTTTAACTCATTAATATTAGTGAATACTTTGATCATTTTGTTGACAAGGCTAGGACCATATATGGTAACATTTTTGTTTTACCTTTTCCTGTTGCTTGACTGACATCATGAATTGTAATTCACATGTTTATTTTGTAAAATACTCATAGTTTTTTTCCATTGAGTTGATTTTCTTTCCTCCTGTAGAAATTACTTCTTATGTTTGAGGAACTCCTTTCAGTGTTTTATCTTTTTATTTGTGTGTGTGTGTGTGTGTGTGTGTGTGTGTGTGCGCGCGCGCGCGCGCGCGCGCGCGCGCGCGTGTATTTTCCTGCCAAATGAAGTCAAACAGCTTTTGACAACAAATGATTTTCCAAGGGACTTGGGAGTTAATAATGAGAGATCATGGATAAAATCAAGTATGCTTGGATTCAAAATAGGCTTGCTTCATATGAGAAAAAATCTGTATTTTACCTTAGTTTCCTTAAAATTTTGAAAAATTAAACATACTGGTTCACTCTTCTGTCTACTTTGAGATAGGGTCTTACAAGGTACCCCTATCTGGCCTGGAGCTTGCTATACAGACCAGGCTAGCTTTGAACTCTTGAGATCTGCTTGCCTTGCCTCCAGAGTGCTTGGATTAAAGATTTGTGCCCCTGCTTCCAGCCTATTTTAACAATTTTAAAGTGTGCACCTTGATATTATTAGCTATTAGAACTGAAGGAGACCCCCCTCCCCAACCCTGGACCTGGATTAGGCACAAACCACACCCAAACACCAGTTTTCATAGAGAGATCCTTTATTAAGTGGGGAAGAAAAGTTAAAGTGGCTGCTTTCTGACTCAGGCAGAAAACAATAACAAATGACCTTGCAGGTGTGATTTTTTAAGAGGAGAAGGAACAGTCTGTGTTAGAATGGGCTGGGATGCAGTGGTAAAGGAGATAGAGGACTAGGGGAAGGGAACACGGGGAAGGGGTAAGGGAGAAGAGGTGTTTGTCTTGGAGGGACAAAGGATTGCCTCTGGATAGAGGGGGGACAGACACAGCACACAGGCAATGGTTGTTTATAAAGGTAAAAGGGGAAACCCTGTGTTAGGATGAGATATTTAATTTTAATTGGGCATGTAAATTAGGTGAACCAAAGGGGACTTTTGATTGCTGGATTTGGGTATTCAGTCTCAGGAGGAGGCTAAATAAGGGAATAGACTTGGTGGCTAGTTTTAGGAATGTAATCTTAACAGTTTTTAAGCAAGGCAGAGGGATTGGGTAGAAGTGCAATGCCTGCCAGAGCCACATGTTCTAGTGGGCTAGTGTCCCTTCAACAACCATCTCCATTCCTTCCTCATCTTCTCAAACAGGAATTATACTCAAAACAAGAGTAAGCTTCTTATCCTCCCTTTCCCCAGCTAGCCCCTGACAGGTGATAGTTTACTTTCTGTTTCCATGAATTTGAATACTTAGATGACCCCCCACCCCTTTATTTTTTTGAGACAGGGTTTCTCTGTGCAACAACCCTGGCTGACCTGGAACTCGCTCTGTAGACCAGGCTGGCCAAAAATTCACAGAGATCTTCCTGCCTCTGCCTCCTGAGTGCTGGGATTAAAGGGGTGCTACACCACTTCACAGCCATGATCATTTTAAATGGAATCATCTGGTATTTGTTTTGTAATTAGCTGATTTCATTGACCTTATATCTTTAAGGTTGTAGCATATGCCAAGAATTCCTTACCTTTTAAATATTGAATAATATCCCATTTGTGTCTATTTACCAAATATATCTGCTTATAGTGAGGTTTGTTTGCCCATTTATCTTTCCATGGACACATGGATTGCTTTCTCCTTTTTAGCTCTTGTGTATAATGCAGTTGTGAAGATGGATGTGAGTCCTTGGTTTCAGTTCTTTTGGCTGTAGACCCAGAGTTAGAATCTATGGATCATATGGTAATTGCTTAAATTTTTTAGTTAATATTAAACTGTTTTCCCAATCAGTTATATTTCATGTTCTTTTCTTTATTTGATTTTTTAGGTGTGTGTGTGTGTGTGTGTGTGTGTGTGTGTGTGTGTGTGTGTGTAAGCATATGTTTTTTGCATGTGTATTTTTTGCATGTGTATCCATGTAAGCATGCCAGTGTGTGTGTGTGTGTATGTGTTGTTGGGGGTGGGGGAGAGTTCAATGTCAGGCATCTTCCTCAATTGCTTTACTTTTTCGAGATAGGATCTCTCACCAAACTTGGAGCTCCCTGATTATCTAGCCTGGGTGGCCAGCAAGATCCTGCTCTCTCTCTCTAGCACTGGGTTTACAGGTGCTAGAATTTATGTAGGTTCTGAGAATTCACTCAGGTCTTAATGTTTTTGTGGTTAAGTATTTTGTAAACTTAGTCTTCTCTTCAGCTCCTTTTTTTTTTTTTTCCTTTTCTTGTTTTGAAACAGGGTCTTTCTGAGTAACACAGATTAACCTTGAAGTTGTAATCATTTTGCTCATTCTCCTGAGTGCTTTATAAATTTGTTCATGTTAGATTTTCGGGCTGACAGTTTTCTTTCTGTTTTTTTCAGGATACAAAGCATTCAGATTTTTTTTTTTTTTTTTTGAGCCTGTCCTGAACTCACTCAACCCACTCTGTAGACCAGGCTGGTCTCTAACTCATCGAGATTCGCCTGCTTCTGCTTCCTGAATACTGGGATTACAGGTGTTCACCACCACTGCCTGGCTAGCACCACTTTCATGGTTGTGGAATATTAGTTTAAGATGTATAACATTCATTTAGGCTGTGGAATATTTGGTTAATGATGCAAAGATGTGTTGCATTCTTTTATATTGCATTTATTTAATTCTGTAAAACTTTGTTACTTTGCTTGTCTAAAACACCTGATTGGTCTAAGAAAGAGCTGAACAGCCAGTAGCTAGGCAGGAGAGGAATAGGCCATGTTGCTAGGCTGAGAGAATAAATAGGAGGAGAAATCTAGGCTCAAAGGAGAAGAGTTATGAGAGAAGAGGAGAGGAGAGGAGAGGAGAGGAGAAGAGAGGAGAGGAGAGGATCAAGAAAAGTAGGAGAAGAGGACTCCTGTGGCCAGTCACACAGCCAGCAATGGAAATATAAGAAAAAGAAATTTAAAAAGTCCAGAGGCAAGACATAGTTAAAGAGAAACAGGATAATTTAAGTTAGAAAAGCTGGCTAGAAACAAGCCAAGCTAAGGCCAGGCATTCATAAGTAAGAATAAGTCTCTGTATATTTATTTGGGAGTTTAAACTCCCAAAGAGTTTAAACAAAAACAAAAACAAAAACACCAAAACAACTACATATTGAGTACCATAATTTTGGATATGCTTTGTATTCATTTTCATTGAATTCTAGAAAGTCTTTGATTTCCTTCCTTTCTTCTTTCCTTCCTTTTTTCCTTCCTTCCTTCCATCCATCTTGACACATTTTTCAGTAGATAGTTATTTAGTTTTGATGAGTTTGCAAGCTTCTTTTGTTTCTCTTGTTGCTGATATCCAGCTTTAATATGTGGTGGTCTGATAGTATGCAGGGAGTCATTTCAATTTTCTTGTATCTGTTGAGATTTGCTTTTTTGTCCAAGTATGCGGTCAATTTTGGAGCAAGTTATGTGAGGTGCTGAAAAGAAAGTACATTCTTTTGAGTTTGGGTGAAATTTTCTGTAAATATCTGTTATGTTCATTTGGTTTATAATGTCTGTTAGCTCCAGTATTTCTCTGCTCAGATTTTGTCTGGATGACCAAATCTTGATGAGAGTAGGGTATTGAAGTTTCCACTATCAGTGTGAAGGTCAGTATGTGATTTCAGCTGTAGCAGGGTGTGTTTTACAAAAGTGGGCGCTCTTGTGTTTAGGGCATACATGCCAAAAATTGAAATGTCAAAAAATAATTGAAATGTCTTCTTGGTGGATATTTGTCTTTGCCCTTTTCTTTTGATTAGGTTTTGTTTTGAAGTCTATTTTGTTAGATGTTAAAATGACTTACACCAGCTTGTTTCTTAGGTCCATTTACTTGGACTATCCTTTCTAACCTTTTATGTCTATCCTTGATGTTAAGGTGTGTTTCTTGGATTCAGCAGAAGAATGGGTCCCATTTTTGTGTCATTCTGCTTGTCTATGTCTTTTTATTAGGGAATTGAAACCATTGGCATTGAGAGATCATTGACCAGTGATTGTTGATTCTTGTTATTTTGTTGTTAGAGTGGTATCTCTGTGTGAAAGTGTATGTGCTTCTTTTCTTTTGGTTTTGATGATGTGAGATTACTGTGTCTTCATGGGTGTCATTAAAACTTCCTTAGAAAACTTGGAGTTTTCCTTCTAGCATCTTTTGTAGGTCTGGGTTTATGGATATATATTGTTAAAATTTGACTTTATCATGGAATATCTTATCTTCTCCTTTTGTGGTGGTTGAAAGATTTGCTGGGTATAGTAGTTTGGGCTGGCATATGTGGTCTCTTAGAGTATGCAGGATGTCTGTCCAGGTTCTTCTGGCTTTTAGAGTCTTCATTGAGAAATCAGGTGTAATTCTAATAGGTCTGACTTTGTATGTTACTTAGACTTTTCCCCTTACAGCTTTTAATAACCTTTCTTTGTTCTGTATGTTTAATGCTTTGAAGCGAGGGTGCTTTCTTCTTTTCTAGTCTAATCTATTTGGTGTTCTGTATACTTGTTCCCTTATAGGCACCTCTCCACCTCTCTTTCTCTCTCATTTTTCAAGACAGGGTTTCTCTGTGTAGCCTTGGCTGTCTTGGAGTTCCCTCTATAGACCAGGCTGGCCTCGAACTCTCCTGAGTGCTGGGATTAAAGGCATGCATCACCAATGCCTGGTGGCATCTCCTTCTTTAGGTTTTGAAAAAATTTCTTCTATGATCTTGTTGAAAATATTTTCTGGGCCTTTGAGTTGAGATTCTTTTCCTTCCTCTATTCTTAGTATTTTTAGGTTTAGTCTTTTCATAGTGTCCTAGATTTCCTGGATGTTTTGTGTCGGGTTTCTTTTTTTTATTTAACATTTTCTTTGACTGATGTTTTTATTTCCTCTATTGTATCTTCAATGGCCTTGAGATTCTCTCTTCCATTTCTTGTATTCTGTTGGTGAAGCATGCTTGTGTAGTTCATGTTCAAATTCCTAAATGTTTTACTTTCAGTATTCCCTCAGTTTTTGTTTGCCTCTGTCTTAGTTAGGATTTCTGTTACTGTGAAGAAACATCATGATCACAGCAACTCTTATAAAGGAAAACAGTTAATGGAGTGGCTTACATTTTCAGAGGTTTAGTCCATTATAATCATGGTGGGAAAATGACTTTGTGCAGGCAGACATGGTGCTAGAGAAGGAACTGAGAGTCCTATATCTTGCAGGCAATATGAAATCAACTGAGACACTGGGCGGTGTTTTGATCATATAGGAAACCTCAAAGCCTGCCTCCATAGTGACATACTTCCTCCAATTTGACTACACCTATTCCAATAAGGCCACACATCCTAATAGTGCCACTCACTTTGGGGGCCACTTTTTTTCAAACTACCACATTCCACTCCCTAGCCCCCCAAAACTTTTAGCCATATCATAATACAAAAATGCATTCAGTCCAACTTCAAAAGTCCCCATAATCTATTGCAGTATCAACAGTATTTTAAAGTACAAAGTTAATGTCTCTTTTCAGATTCATGCAATCTCTTAACTGTAATTCCCTAAAAAATCAAAACTGAAAAAGCAGATCACATACTTTCATCAAATAATGACACAGGATATACATTACCATTCCAAAATTTAGGGAATGGAGCATAGTGAGGAAATATTTGACCAAAGCAAGACTGAAAACCAGTTGGGCAAACTCCAACCTCTGCATTTCCATGTCTGATGTTAAAGCACTCTTCTGATCTCCAACTGCTTTCAGTTTTGTTGACTTCAACACATACCTTTTTCTTGGACTGGTTCCACTCCTTGTTGGCAGCTTTTCTCAGCAGGTATCCCATGGCTCTGGCATCTCCAACATCTTGGTGTCTTCAAGGCAATCAAGGTTTCACCTTCACACTTCACACAGTGCCTCTCTAGTTCTCCATTCAGGGACACTCCTAAGGCTTGCCTGGCCTCAGCAGCTTCCCTTTGACATGGAGGCAAATTCCATTGCCCCTTTCTTCTATCCTTAACTTTAAAGCCAGAACCATGTGGCCGAAGCTGCCAAGTTCTGCTGCTTGCTGGGGCTGGAACAGGCCTCTCATTCAACTACATTTTTACCAGCTTTCTGTTTTCCATGATTTCTTTCACTGCTTAAGCTTAGCTATTTTGGAACTAGTTCTGTAGATCAGGCTGGTCTCTAACTCAGAGATCTACCAGCCTCTTCCTTCCAAGTGCTGGGATTACAGGCATGCACCACTATACCAGGCTCTAAGCTTTTCTTAAATTTCTTTTTCAAAGTTGGAAATTTAGCTGGGTGGGATCTTGTCTAGAGTTCACCACTCCCTTTATTCCATTTCTTAATCTGTTTATCTCCTTGAACACAGGACTTAGATCCATTCTACTTTCTGGTGCTCCTTTTCTCAAATATTTTTTCTTTGCTTAGCTTGCTCCTTTTTATTATATATCTTCATTAGAGTTAACACTAGTAAACACACAACAGAGTCTATAGTAGGCTGTTTTTGGATTTCCTCTGCCAAGGGAATTAATACAAAACTCATCACTTTAGCTGAAGGCAAACATTTTGAACAAGGTCAAACAGCATCCACATTCTTTACCAAAATATCACAAGAACACTTTCTCCGAAACATACTAAAATTCTTCTCTTCTGAAACCTCTTGAGCCAGCCTCCCACAGTTCTAATCACTTTTAGCACAAGTGTCTTTGAATGCTCCTACTGGCAGTGTCTTGATCATATATGAGACCTCAAATCCTGTCCCCACAGTGACTTACTTCCTCCAACAAGACCACATTGGCTATACCTTGTAATAGTGCTACTTCCTTTGGGGGCCATTTACTTTTCAAACCTCAAGAGCCTCTATTTCCATTTTCAGGTCTTGAACAGTTTTATTCATTTCCTTCCACTGTTTGTTTTTCTCTTGGGTTCCTTTAAGGGATTTATTAATTTCCTTCAATTCTTTGTTTATGTTTTCCTGGGTTTCTTTAAGGGATTTATTTATTCCCTCTTTAAGGACCTCTATAGACTGTAGTTGTCCTGTCTTATAGCTGCTTTCAAATAATCACTCAGAGGCTTACATTAATTATAAATGATCAGCCAATAGCTCAGGCTTATTACTAACTGGCTCTTACATTTTAAGTTGACCCATATTTCTTATTTACACTCTGCCATGTGACAGTACCTTTAGTAACATTCATGTTCTTCTCTTGCTCCCTCTGCCTTTGCTGGCAACTCCTGTGCCTCTGCTCTTCCTCATCCCATCATTCTCAGTTTGCCTCTCCCACTATATCCTGTTCAGCTATTGGCCAGTCAGCTTGTTTATTAAACCAATCACAGTATTCATACAGTGTAAAATTTACACATGTATTCACACAGTGTAAAAGAATATTCCACAACAGACTCCTACCACCTACATATAGTTGGCTTTAAGGTCTTTTTCTTATGTTTCAGTTATGTTGGAGTATTCAGGGCTTGCTGTAGTAGGATAGCTGGGCTATAGTGGAGACATATTGTCCTGGCTGTTTTTAATTGTGTTCTTATGCTGTCATCTTGTCATTTGTGTTTGGAGTGATTATAGGTCTAGGTGCTGATTTCTAGTTTTTCCTTTGAGGTGTGGATATTTTGTTCTTTGGTTTCTGTTTCTTCTCTGGATTTTTGAGTGTGATGGCTGTTTTTGCTTTCCTGCTAGGCTGGTGTGTTCACTGAGAATGTCTGTTGGTTTTGGGTGCTGGGATGGAGTCAGGAGTCAGGGGAGGGAGATGGTCAGTGGGATTCACCAGGGTTGTGAAGTGCAGGGAAGGGAGGCTGCAGCTGGTGTTCTTTTGCTGAGCTAGGGATATAAGCCTGAGGGATTGGGTCTGCTTGGGGAAAAGTTCTGGGAGCAGGCTACCCAGTCTTCTGGAAGGCATGGCCTGTGTTTGACTCATATTTCTCATTTTATGTGTTTGATATACCTTTCTCTTCTTTGCTTCCATCTGGGCATTTTCTGTTGGTTTATCTTCATGAAGCCTGTCTTTTAGCAAGCCATTTAATAGAATTCTTCATTTAAACATTTTCCAAAACTTGTAATTTTTGGTTCTGCATTTTTATCTCCATTTCTACAGAACATAAATTCCAAGGCTCTGTTGAAATTCTATTTTTTTCCATTCTATTTGTTCATTATCTGTTTGTCATAACCATTTAAAAAACCCTTTTCTGATAAGTAAAGGATTTTGCCACCTGTCTTGAGGTTTTTTTTTGTTTGTTTGTTTTGTTTTTTTCTTTTAAAGTGATTTTTGTCTTTTTGCAAGACTCATATTTTGGATTGAATGTGGAGATCCTGGATAGTATTTTCTTTCTTAAGGGACAGATGGTATCTGTTTTTGTATCTGTCTCTCTTTGTGGTGAGTAGCATGACAGTGATCTCTTGACTGAGCTAAATCTAGGGTTTGACTTTCTGTGCCCCCTTTGATTTTTATTGTTTTATGCTATGGCCACCCAGACTTTCAACCTAATACCATGGAATGACATTTTGATTCTTGCATCAAGTTCTGAATTTTGTGATTTGTTACCACTTTATAGTCACCCCATATTGGTTGCTTTCTACAAATTAACAGAAAGGCCCTGTTTCTGAATAAAACTTGTACATAATTCACTGAACATGGTGGAGTTGGTGCATACATAGAGCCATCACCCCTACTGACTAATGTTCATTGTTACTGGGTGGTACTTTGTATACTACCTGAAGAGAAAGGTAAACACTAACCCAGCTATAAACCCTGTGATCTGCAATGGTGATCTGTCTGCATGGTATGTTGGTGCAATAGTGACACAAAAGTTGTGGTAGTAACCAACTACTATCTGATTGGAATTAGGGCCTACTAATGAGATAGAACCCATTTTGGTCACTGCATGGGTGGCCAAGACCCTAAAACTAGATAGCTCAGGGACCTCAGTGAAAACCAAATACTACTGTTCTGCTAAAGGAATGTAACAATAAAGTTAATCCTAACAAAATTTTGCAATCCACATATCAGTATCTTACTCAGCAATCATCTGAGAAATTTCCTTCTACAATAGATGGGAACAAATATAGAGACCTACAACTGGATATAATTCAGAGAGTGAGAGACCTTGGAACACTCAGTCCCAATTGGTATATCTCCATTATATTCCTCCCCTCAGGGCTTAAGAAACTGCAGAAAAGGGACAGAATGAATGCAAGAGTCAGTAGAGATGGAAGACACTAAGCAAACAAGTCTTTCTAGAAACAACAGGACTGAAACACTTATAAACTCATGGAGACTGTGGCAGCATGCACAGGGCCCGCACAGGTCTAACCCCTCTCAGTGCTGAGAGGGGCCCTATCCTTGACCCAGAAACTATCTCAAATTGATAACTGCTTGCCAAGGAAAAGTTAGTTTTCTCCAATCAAGTCTCATTTACTTAAGGGCAGACCACATGCCTAGCAGTAGATGGCTAATACAAAGGGAAGTCTGGTATTTTTGGAGATTTTTTTTTCTGTCTCAGTACTTTGTCTGGACATTTTTTAAAGCCTTACAAATCTTTTGCCTGTATATTATGTTTTCTTATTTTCTTTTTACTGATTGTCTGTGTGTACAAATGTGTCTTCACATTTGTTTGTGTTTCTTGTGCTATTTCTTTGGTTCATTTTTTTTCTGAAATTTTTTTTTGTTCTTTTAATTATTTGGTTTTTTTTTTAGGTGTCTATATTCTAATAGAGAGAGGGGGGAAAGGGTGTGGATTTTGGTGGGTGGGGAAGTGGGGATGATCTGAAAAGAGTTGGGGGCCATAATCAGAATATATTGTATGAAAGAAACCTATTTTCAATTAGTAAAAGATTTTATCTGATTAGGACAAAACAAGTAAACAAAGAGTTATTATTCTGCTTCTTTAGGTCTTCTTACAAATTTTTCTTTTTATTTGCTTAGTTTATGGCTTGAGAATTCAAATTTGTTGAAGGGATAATTCTATTTACTTTCTTCCAGCTTCTCCTCTACAGGATTCTAATCTCTTATGTCTTTAGTTTAAATTACTCAAGGTAAAACTGTCAAAAGTGGATTTCTTTACCTCTTAGTCATGGTCTTCTGCTTGATTCCTTTACTGGGAATTTGAGCCTCTTCTGTACAGATTTGGCAAATCCCTTGCAGGCAAAAGAAGTGACTGAAGAGTATTAGCTCACTCCTTCTCATCTTCCTCTCCTCTCCAGTATTTTGTTCCCTTAGTGTTTGGTTTCCTGAGCATTTCTCAGTTAACCGAGAAAGAACATCACAAATAGATACAGGAGACCTAATTTAGGGGATCAGTCTAGATTGGAGCTTTGAGAAGGGAAAGATTTAAGAAAGAGGTTTCCAACTAATAAACAAGGAAGACCCTAAAAGAGACAAACTTTGTCCCCTGGAGAAGGGGAAAAGGTCACCATCCCCTGAGCAAATTGAGAACATGGGAAGAGGGGGGAGGAAGCTAGGAGAGTGAGAAGGGAAGAAAAGGAAGGATGCAGACGTCATGAGGAAGCAGAAAGGTTGAGTCAGGTGTAGATTAGAAGAAAGGACAATAGACAGGTAGGATTTTAGTTGGGGGGTATGGTAGGGGAGGAAGGGAGGGAGAATCGAACTGGGATTGTTATGTAATTCAATCTTGTTTGTAATTCAAATATATAAAAAAATTAAATAAAAAAATAATAAAAGAAGTTTCCAGAAAAAGACATATTCCAATAAAAAAAGAAGGGTAATCTCAATAAATTACCTGGCTTATAAGGTAAGATTATTTGTAAAGTTAAAGTTATACAAACATTGTTTAATGGTTCTCACGGTTCTCAAAAATAAAGCATTGGTAATCCATGAAGAACAATTTCACACACACACACACACACACACACACACACACACACACACACACACACACACGTATGTATATCACACACATATTTATGTATATAATCATTCTGTCATTATACAATTCATGTTTACAGTTGGAAAAGCCAGAAAAAGAAATACAAAAGCAAGAGAGTTAATGTCTAATTTACTCTTTGTTAAGATGTAAAACTAAAATCATGATCATACTATTTATATAAGTAATATTTAGGAAAAATAAAGTGGTATAAGTATATTTAGAAGAGGAGAGAAGAAGAGGTATGATATAGTGAGGTGTGTGAGGAGGGCAATTTGATTATAGTAGTAATTATACTCCATTTAAACTTGATATCAAAGGAGCAGCAATATCATGTTTAAAAATATAGGCCTACCTTTAGAAAATTAATAACAGAAATATTCACAAAAGTTCCTGATGAGTTTCTTTGTAAGATTGGAGTGAGAAATAGAAAAGTAAAAAAAAAATGTTAGGTACCATAAATTAATTTTTTTTCTTTAGTTTCAGGTGTTCCTCATGGTAATGTCTGACAGTGTTGCTTATTCCCTTGGTAGCTGGCATTAGTTAAGAACTAAATGTGACATTAACTGTTTCTAGGAATTTACTAGGAATAGCACTGCCCATAAAAGTTAAGATTTATTTTCATGTCTTCCAAGGAATGAAACAAGAGCAAAAACAACTGTACCATTGCAACTGTCATTCATTAAGCATTAAATATATGCCGAATAATGTCATGAGTCTTGCATAAACATTTTCTATTTGTCATATTTTGTTTTTATCATTCGTTTTACTTTTCATTCCTTTTTTCTTTTGTTCTACCACTAAGAATCAGAGATTAGAGATAATGTAATAATGCTTTTTATTCCTTTTTTATAGAGTGGGAGTGCAATAGCAGAAAAAGAAAATAAAAAAATAAATTTAGGAAGCTCAGAGATTCTCAAATCAGGGTGAATATAAGCAATGAAGTTTCACCAAAATACCACTCAAAAGATTGACAGTAGCCTTATACATGGGGAGGGAGGAATGGAAACCAAAAAAAGGAAGAGATAGTTTACATTAATAACTGTATACTAGGTTTATATTCATTATCTTTCTATCTTGTTTACTTGTCCTATCTTTTTTTGTCCACCTTTTCTGTCTGGTCTTTGTCCACTTTGTTGATGTTGTTGTTTTTGTTACTCTCATTAACTGACTTAGAATAGCCAGGTATTTTTTTCAGGGTTCAGTTGTACTCTGTTGGTTTACTAGGTATGTCTTATGTGGGATTTATATTTATGTTTTTGGTAGTTGCTGTAGGATGTAATATATGTTTTTACCTTATAAGAGTCTACCTTTAAATATTATTCTACTATTTCTCATTTTATGTAAGGTTCTTATAACAGTATGCTTCATTTCCCTCATTGTTCTTTGAAGAATTATTAACACAGTTCATTTCTCCATTTTATAAATTCCATAATTGCAATTCCTCTTTCTCCTCCTCTTCCTTCTCTTCCTCCTCCTTTATCTCATTTTAAAGTTACCTTCTGAAGAAATTAAAAACTGATAAAATTCTTATATTTACCACTTTATATGTTCTGTTATCTTATGTAGACTCATTTTTTATCAGATTTTATAGTCTCTGACATAAAAAAAACCTGTCTTTAATATTTCTTACATTTCAGATTTACTGACAATGCTTTCTCTGAGATTTTGTCTAAAACAATCTTATCCTTCGGTCTTGAAGGATGTAAAGTTGTAGGTTTACAGTTTCTCTTTTAGTTCCAGAAAGCCATTTTTTCCATTGTCTGCTTGCATATATAGTTTATGTGAGAAGTCTATAGTCATTTTTTTGTTTTGTGTCTATTCCTTCACCTGTGCTGGCTGTTTCTTTTAGGAGTTTTAGCTTCTTTTTATTATTTGTTTTCAGTAACCCTAACCATTTCTGACAGATGTTTTTGTGTTGCTTGTTTTTATTTCATATTGCTATAACACCTAAGTAGACAAACATATTTAAGTGCTAATTTCCATATAGATTTGTAATTACTATTAATTGTAGTTTCTGGTATACTACTTCATTAATTACAATATAGGCTCCCTCAAAGGGAAACATTTTAAATGTATTTTTATACTTAGTAAATACGTATCAGATGAAACATATGATTGGAAATTGCTAAGACCATGCAGTATTTCCAATATTATTAAAGTTTTGAGAAAAAATGCTCTTACTTTTCTGGGCCAATTGATTATTTTATTTGATTATGTATTAGTCACATTTCTCTTTTAAAAGTTTTTTTTTCCATTTTGGTGCAACTTAAACATTAAAAAAATGTTTCTCCTCATTAGTTGAATAGTCAAGTTACTCTGTTCATTGAAGAACTAGAAAGAGATAGTGCTGTTTCATAGCTTTTAGAGTGTCCTAAATATGAATTTTTGGAGGAAGAAATTATTTCTATCTTTGTTTCTTTGGTAATGATTGGGACTATGTCAGATCATCAGTGTTTTTTGTTTAGGGTTAATCTGTATAGAGTATCAGCTTCTCTAAAAAAGTAATCTGACCTCTGCTAGGTTGAATGATGAATATACACCCTGGGACAAAAGTAGGTTTCTAATAGATTGCAGTCATAGATCTCTTGACCCTTTATAGTCTGTTAGTTCTTGTATTGAACTAATCACACAGCTTTAGTGATTGTAGCTTTTTCAGAGAGATGTCTCTTACCACGTTAAATTTCATGAAAAAATTTGACACTATTGAATTAGTGTTTCTTTAACTTTTATTTTTCATTGTTAATTTTATTGAGTTTTGCTAGCATTCATTCTGTTCAATTTTATTTAGGCTATTTTAAGACCTTTCTTCATCTAAATCTATATAGATAATTTTCCCCAGGTTTGATTATCTTTCACAGTCTTAAGAATAAAATCAGTTTTGTATCATTTCTATAGTTGATCATATATTTGATTTCTTGGTTCAGGTATTAAGAAAAGTTATTAAATAGAGTGGGTACTAAGGTGCCTCTATGTAGGATTGATCACAAAACTATTACCATGAGCTTTAACTTAACTTGATCTTGGAACAAAAGGGGCCATCTAGGAAGGCTGTATGTGCACTAGGCAGTCTGTTGGGAATGTCATCCAGTCATAGGGAATGGATGCTAACATTTGAAAATGGTTTTTTGGTGGAGCATCTGTGACCTCAAAATTATGAATTGTCTTAAAATTTCTCTTCAAGGGAAGGACCATATGAGAGGGAGGGTAAACAAAATATTTTGTTTATAGTTTGCTGTAAAGATGATTTATTACAGTTTAATATTCAACAGCTCTGTAGGCCCAAAATTTATCTCACTTGGTCCTAACTGGTGTTTCTCTCTGACACATGGTGTGAATCAACTGTCCTTCCAACTTGAAAGAGCAGAGAGTTCACTGACGCAATCCTTTGTTCTAGGGGAATTGTTTCCATTGTGCCTTCAAAAAGGAGGGACATGAAAAGCCTTGGCTCATGACAAGTTCTTTCCAAGTTCGACACAGTTGGGGGCTGAACACTGGCCTGAGGAAGTGAGGTCTATTTCCTCAATTTTCTTAAAGGTTGAACATTAACCTTTTCACATCTCTCTTTAAAAAACTGCACTCCAGAAACTTTTTATTCTCATGTTTCTGCTTTCCAGGGTTCTTCCTTAGCTCCTAGATGTTGCTTGAGTTTCTTTCCTTTTCATAGTGAATCTGCTTTGAGAAGGACAAAAGTCACTGTCCTGAAAGGTCTCAAAAGAGTAGAATAACTGACTGTGATTGTAATAGCTAGTAAATCATAGATAGGTTTAACAGTTGAATGCATGTAGCAATGTATAAAGACATTAAAATATTTCATGTGAATATAAGTGCCACACATAGCATGATATGACTGTGAATAAGCATGCCATTGTGTTGTTTTTAGTAGAAGTAACCAGTCTGACTGTGTGCTCTTGCTTTAGAATTTGCTAGTATTTACAGGATGCATTGTGTACCTACCATTATTGTTGTGTGTCATTTGTATTTTCCTTTAGCTGCATGAAGTGGTAGCTATTTTTAATTTACATTTCCTTGAGTTGGAATTTGAAGTATAGAAAAACTCAATAACTTGTCCATGGTTACCAGCTACTAAGTAGCAAAAACAAGACTTGGATCTAAGAAATCTTTGTAGCCTGTGCTATTGATCATTGAGCCTCATTGCTCATTTTGTGATACTTTAAGAATAGAACTTACTGGAACTTGTCCTGAGAGTGGAAACTTGCATTGAATTGTACTTATATATAGGATATTTGTTTACCATGGACTAGGGAAGGGAGGTATCAGAACCTTTTCTTCGTAGTTTTTTGAGGACAAAAATTAGACAATCATCAAAGTTATAAGAAAGCAAATTTTGGTTGTAAGAACTTTGCAATTGCTGTTGATGTGGTTTTGGTTGCAGTGTAGTCAATTAACTTTTTACTAAATATTGCAGCAGAAGCTGGACTATTAGTTGATAGATCTGGAAAAACTTGTCATGCTGTGAAATTGGACTGTATTACCTCTGATATTTCTTCTTTTCCTATACATTACTGTGCTAAACGGAAGTCATTAAAAATAATTATTCTTTGGGCTATTCTCAAAGGGGGAAAAAGAAAAAAGAGAGGCCTTTTTGCTATCTAATAGAAATGTGTATGCTGTTTTAACTTTGGTCTAAGCCATGAAAGTTTGATTTTTTTTTTTTAACTTAACTCCCCACCCCTTCTATATGTGCTCCTGTTTGTGTGTGTGTGTGTGTGTGTGTGTGTGTGTGTTTATTGTGTGTGTGTGTGTGTGTGTGTGTGTGTGTGAGAGAGAGAGAGAGAGAGAGAGAGAGAGACAGAGACAGAGACAGAGACAGAGACAGACACACAGAGACAGACAGACAGACAGAGAGACAGAGACAGAGAGAGACAGAGACAGAGACAGACTCACTGTATAGCCCTGACTAGCCTTGAACTTGTGATTCTCCTGTTTCTTCTGTCTCTTGGGTTCTGGGATTATAGGCTTGGGCCACCATAGACCATGAAATTTTTTTAAATAGTTGTATGCTGTTGATAGGGAGTTTTTGTATATAATGTGAATGAACTAGGCAGCAAGAGAAAGAAAGGCCTGTTTTTAGAGTTTATAAGTTAGGTTTCTTAGAAACGTAAGAGATTCAGTCATAGCAAGCACTTGATCTTTCCCCTTTCCCTTTTGAGGAATAATAAAATCACACTAATTCAATTAATTTTGAGATTATGATAAATAATAAGAGGAGAGTTACT